>NC_133516.1:28652500-28822500 GCF_049354715.1 Callithrix jacchus | reverse complement strand
TTCTATTAAAAAGGAGCAGTTGGAAGCCAAAAAAGATTTTGTCCTACAACACTTTTAAAATATATTTACTTTTTATCACCACAAATATATAGTACGTGCAATTTTTTTGAAACCAAAATTCAAAGACAGAAAAAACACATTAAAAATTCAAGAAGAACTTGCATAATACAGAGTAAAATGACCAAAATAAAATGAATAATTGGAGAAAAAAATATATAGGGTCAATTTAGGTGGGTCAACATTTATGCCCCAGGAATTTCAAAAAAGGAGAAGAGTGAAAACAGAAAGCAGAAAATGATCAAATAAACAATTGAAAATCTCCCAGAGTTGAAGAAAAATACAGGTTTTGGATTGAAAGACCCCAAGTACTGAGCACAATGAACAAAGAGTGATCCGTAGAAATAACCTCTTGGAATTTTAGAGCACCAACAATCTAAGGATATTCTAAAGACTCAGAGAGAAACAAGAAACAAATAAACAACAAAAGAGTAAGAACCATCTTTGGCAGGTGGATCGCTTGAGGTCAGGAGTTTGAGACCAGGTTGGTCAACACGGCAAAACCCTGGCTCTGTTAAAACATCAAAAATTAGCTGGGTGTGGAGGCATGCACCAGGAGGTGAACCCAGGAGGTGGAGGTTGCAGTGAGCCAAGATTGCACCACTGCATTCCAGCCTAGGCAACAAGAGTCCATCTCAAAAAAAAAAAAAAAAACAGAATCAGATTGGCATTTTTCTCAACAACAGTTTGCACCTATGAAACAGAGAGGAGTTAGCTTTAAGGATTCTCAGACCCTTATGAATGAATCCAAATTTCTAGCAAGTGTGAGCCTGGCCATTGAGATCATGTGACTCTGGCAATCTTGACAACAAACATGCCTGGGTTCTATTATCTGTTGTTGGACAAATATTCCCCTCAATTTCTGAAGCTAAGAAGTGCTGAGAACCTCACGTCCCTCCAACAGCATTGCAATAACTTGCTTCAATAGAAAGCAAAGTCCACATAGACTAACCTTGATGTTCACATAGAAAAAGGCCAAAGACCTCACACACTGAGGGCCAGCAATCCCCCACACACCCTGTTCCAGCCCTCGAAGAAACTGGCAATCATTTGGGCTGTGGCCTCCCACAGAGGAGTGTCTTCTCTGTTTTGCAAGAAAAGCAGGAAGTATGTTGAAAGTCATAACCACAGCAAAAACTGCCACATCAAACTGAGAGGTGCTCTCTAAACACGGAGCTATCATTCACCACCAGGAGCCAGGATGAAAGCAAATCGCAAGGCCCACAGAGTTACTTACACACCTGTTCATGTCTTGGCCAGGATTTTATCTAAAATGAAGTTCTGTGTGTACAGGTTATTAACAAAAGCGAAACAAAGAGAAACAGACATAGAAACGTCAACCCCACCTCGTCCAAGCGAAGCCACACTTGTGAGATCCTGTAACAAACGGCAAGTCATTTGACCTTTCTAACTGGCGTGCCTGGAATTGTGGGGTTAGGCTTTGAAGATGAGGGACCATAACTAAGAAACATCCACTAGCTGTTAGTAGAGAGTCTACAACCTTGCCTTTTAAAGTGTGGCTCTCAGAGAAGCAGCAGCTGCTGCTGCAGCACCAGGAGGCTTTAGGAGACGCAGGATCTTAGGCCACAAGCCAGACTGTCTTTCACCAAAATCTCCAGGGATATATTTGGGCGTTAAAGTTTGAGAGGTGCTGGCGTACAAGACCTAAGAGGTTTACACATCTGTCTACATCAAACACTGAGGATTTGACCACTTGGCCAACTGCCTGGGCCCACAACCACCCTCCAAGGAAGATATTATTAATCACATGTGTTCAAACGAGGAGACCCAGGTTAACTTCAGCAGGACTGGGATCCATTGAAAGACCAGGTGCTTAGAGAGAAGGCTTAGAACGTTAAGTAATTTGTTCAGGGTCAAATGTTAGAAAGGCGGACAACCGGGGCTTGAAATCAGATGTCCATGAATCTCAGACTCGTTCTCTTAACCCTTTCTTCCAGCTGCCTTTCTAGAGGCAAATGTTTTCAAGTGACGCGTCTGAAGCATTGAGTCCAGGCGGTAGCATGCCGAGCCCCATTTTCCAGAATGCTGCCCTCAGGCGCTGACTCCTGTTGATTTTTCTGTCCTGGGAACAGCTTGACCCACATGCCTGTCTCCATGTCGCCAGTGTGGAGAGGGGGAGTGACAGGAGCTTGCTCATCCCTTACCCAACCTCTCTATCTGGGTGGATGTGGACGTGCTGGGAGGGACCCTTCTCAGAGTGTTGTACCAGAAATGCTCTTAAGCAATAAAGTCTGAGTCACAGAGGGGTGAATGTGACAGCCCCAGAAACCCAGCCTAGAAATGCCTGTGTTTAAAAACAGAAGGCCACAGCTTCCAGGAAGGATGATCTGTTTGATAATACCTTAAGGTTTCAAAATGACTACAGCCCCCTCATCTGCCTCCTGTGAGCTATACACCATCTACCTTGACTTTCTTGGGTCTAGAGATGGAAGGGGCTGGGGCAAGGCAATCACAGGGGACAGGAACCTTTGCTTTTTGAGTCCCTGGGCCCCAGAAACAGTTCTGGCCAAGGCTCTCACACCCCTCATGGTATGACTTGAGGAAACTTGGGTTTTCTAGAAAGTAAGGCCTGCGTGCGGGGAAGGGAGGAGGGAGTGCCCAGTCCGTGAGTGAGCTACTTGCTCAGCAAGCCCTTCCCCAGCCCCACTCTCTCAGTGACCCCACCTGGGCATCATCTACTCTATCCACAAGAAGCGGGTTCAGCCGAGGGGGTCGAACAGAAGAGCAGGTGTGAGACGGAGGACTGACTCCTGTTGATTTTTCTGTCCTCAGAACAGCTTGACCCACATGCCTGTCCCCATGTCGCCAGTGTGGAGTGGGGAGTGACAAAACTAACTACAACCAGGAGGGTCCCCGCAGCAGCTCTAGCCTCCCCTCCCCTCTCTTGCCTGACTAGTTTGGTGCCTGTGGTGCCCACAGGTAGCCAAGCTACCCCACAGTAGTGTAGCTCCCACCGTGGGAGAGGAATCGAAGGGGTTGTGCAGCCCCGCCAGGTAGCTGCCCCTGAAGCTTGTCCAGGTCAGTTCCAGATTCTAAACTGCATTTTGTTCACGATATTGTCAAAACAGTGGGGAAACATTTTAAAAAGACCTGTAGGAAAAAAGAAGAAAGAAAGGAAGAATCGGGTTCAGCTGCAAATAACAGGAAAAAAATAATAGTGGCTTAAATTAGCGCCTCTCAAATCATCCTGTGCACAGAAATCACCTGGGGATCTTGTTAAAATGCAGACTCTGATTCGGACGCCCTGGGGCTGGCCCTGAGCTTCAGCCTGTCTAACGAGCCCCTGCATGATGCCAGAGCCGCTGGCTCACGGAGCACCCTCCATAGTGAGGGCTTCAGCGAGACAGGACTGTATTTCACTTAGCCACAAGAAACCTGGAGTCTAACCCTCCAGACTACAACCACCACTGCGGGACGGCACCAGTGATACCTCAGCAACACTCAACGTACCCATCTAACAAACCTGCACATGTATCCTCAGCACCTCTCAATAAAAGTTGAGAGAGAGGAAAAGAAGAAAAAGAATCTGTTGCTTTCGGCCTCTTGATTAATGAGATGGAAGCAAACCATCAACACACAATGCTATCTGGCTTCCTCCACGTGGAAAGTGGAGATAGGGATCAAGAGGGCCCTACTTGCCGAGACCACAAGCTTGGAATGAGTCAGCCATATCACGCGTCAGCAGATGAGATGTGAGGCAGGGGTGCTCCAATGGGCACAGAGCAGCCAGACCCATGACCCGCCCCGAGGCCACTCGGAGATCACAGTCCAGTTACAGGGCACATGGTGAGCAGCCTGAGGATGGGGAGAAAGGGGGACCCAGGACCCAGGACCTGGCCACACTGAGTGGATGGGATCAGCTTCAGGTCCCGGGAAAGTTCTTCCCAGAAGGCAAAAATGATTCCTGAAGCATATGGTCATCGTGATACCTTGGCTGAATATATAATTTGTTGTCCAAACCAGGGACGTGTTGAGAACAGAAAGCCAAAATCATTTAATAGGCCTTAACTGATCTGTGGCGTGCATTAACCAGTCGTGGGCAAGTCCAGAACTGCGGACATCCTCCTAACCCTGCAAGTGGGCATCTGCCAGGTGAGCTGGCCACAGGCAGATTACACGGAACAGTGAGGGTCTCCATTTGGGCCTACATGATCCTCGGGTCAGGATTCAGACATGTTGGGCACAATCGGAAGAACAGGGCGAGTGACTGTGGTCCTTGATAGCAAGCACAGGACTTCAACGAAGAGTAAAAGTTCCTGTAAAGCAACTACTATCAGTGAACGAATTTATCAGAAACTCAACTGAAACCAGCTTGAGCAAAAAAGGGAAACTGTGGGCTGTGTAACCCAATGACACAGAGTACAGAGGTGCAACCAAACCCAAGGACAACTGGATTCAAAGATTTGAATATTGCCAGGACTTCCTCTCTCTCCACCTACATCTTCGTCAGCTCGGGCTGCTATGACAAGCTGCTATAGTCAGGGTGGCTGACATGACAGGCATTTGTTTCACAGCTCTGGAGGCAGGGAAGTCCAAGATCAAAGTGCAGGCAGATGTGGTTCTGGTGACGGTCCCCTTCCTGGCTTGCAGATGGCCAGCATCTCACTGTGTTCCTATGACAAATTCTTTGTGTGCACACACTTGAAGAGAGCGTTCTAGTGTGTCCTCTTCCTTTTCTTTCAAGGGCGCGAATGCCATCATGACCTCATCTAAACCCAATTACCTCCCAAAGTCTTCACCCTCCAAATATTATCACGCAGGAGGTTAGGACTTGAACATGTGAATTTAGGGCGAGGGACACAAATATTCAGTCCATAACAAGCTATGTCTCCAATTCTCTCTGCCTATTGGACTCATTCTCTCAGTCCAGCTGTCCCCACAAAGTCAAAGCCATGCCTGCAGACAGCTCTAAACCTCAATGTCAGGGAAGGGAGTCAGCATCCTCACCAGCTCCGGGTGGAAAATATCTTAGGGAAGGGGAGTCAGCATCCTCACCAGCTCCGGGTGGAAAATATCTTAGGGAAGGCTCCTGATAAGCTTTCCTGGCCAATTGCTTTGGCCAAAGGTGTGAGGCCACTGTGATTGGCCCAGGCAGGTCACGTGTTCATCCTCACACCACAGGGATGAAGTGGTGAAAAAGCAGCTTTCCTCCAAAATGGAAAGGCTGTTACAGGCAAGCCAAGCAACGAGTGCCTATTGCAGAGGGAGCTGGAAGTGGCTGAGGGATGAAGCAGAGGCTCTGCTAAATGGAACTACTGGAGAGTCTCTGTAAGGTGCCTGGGGGTGCCTAAAAATACTTTAGGGGACTTACTTTGCAAGAAGCTGAAACCATGAAATAACATGTTGTAGACCAAAGAAAGGTTGTTTGTTACTATTAATATGTATTCATTCCTTTATATTCTCAACACTGTCCCTGGAAGTGCCCTGGTACTATGATCTGCAGTTTACTTTAAAATATTTCGGCACTGAAAATGTCATCTAAATGTATAGCGTTTTAGATCTTCACTCCAGAGGAGACCGGTTGCCCTAATCAAGGCAACTCCAGGATGGTAATTAGAGTGTCGTCAGAAGGCTGTACCCCAGACACCCACAAATGCTTCAGTTGTCTTTATCTGTGATCAGTGCCAGCAGTTTTGTTAATTAAAATAATGAACACAGATGAGTTTTCGTCGGTGAAGCATGAAACTCCACAGCAAGAAGCTCCACAAACATACATGAACAGGCCATTAGAATCTAGCCGGCCTTTCCTCCTCACCCCTGAGGAACATCACCCATGACCTTTGTGTCAGCTTCTGGTTCAGGAGAATGTGAGCCAACCTGAGTCTGACTAGATGGTTCATCAACCCTGCTACTAGACTCTTGTGATATTTGTCTTTTTTTTTTTTTTTAAGAGAAGAAGGGGAAAAAAAGAAAAAGAGGGAAAAAGGAATATTACTTCATTCCTAAAATGGGTTTCAATAATGGCCGATCAATATTTTGAGTGTTTAAAGTGGTTAATGCATATTTTATGTGTTTAAAATGGAGACCTCTATTGTGTTTATTTGTTCTGGCTCTGAGTTCAAGTTCTGGATATCGTTATCAATTTGTTGTCTCGTTGAATCTAAACCTCATTATGTGTCTTATGTATCTGGGTGTTAAGATCTCTTATTGTTGCATTAATCCTTTTACCCTTGCATCCTTGTAGCTTTGAAATCTATTTTGTTAAGTGTGAGAATTGCAACTCCTGCTTTTTATTTATTTTTTGCTCTCCATTTGGTTGGTGAGTTTTTTTTCATCCCCTTGTTTTGAGTCTTTGTATATCTTTAGATATATCGTTAGATTTTGTGGATAATGTATATTTTGTGTGTTTAAAATGGAGAGCTCTATTGAGTTTATTTGTTCTGGATCTTAGTTCCAGTCCCGGATATCGTTATCAATTTTCTGTCTCGTTGAATCTAAATCTCATTATAGGTCTTATGTATCTGGGTGTTAAGATCTCTTATTATTACATTAATCCTTTTATCCTTGTAGCTTTGAAATCTATTTTGTCAAATGTGAAAATTGCAACTCCTGCTTTTTATTTATTTATTTTTGCTCTCCATTTGGTTGGTACGTTTTTTTTTTTTTCCAACCCTTTATTTTGAGTCTACGTATATCTTTGGATATACCGTTAGATTTTGTTTGTATCTTTTGATTGGGAGATTTGGTCGATTTAAATTTAGGGTTGCTGCCGTCCGATATTAACTGGCTATTTTGTCCTTTTGTTGATAAAAATTCTTCTTTATGTTAATGCTCTTTACTTTTTGGTGTATTTTTAGAAAGGGTCATACTGGTTGTTCCTTTCTGTGTATACTACTTCTTTTAGAAGTTCTTGTAAAGCAGGCCTGGTGGTAATAAAATCTCTGAGTACTTGCTTGTTCCTAAAAAATTTTATTTTTCCTTCAAATGTAAAGCTTAGATTGGCAGGATATGAAATTCTGGGCTGAAAGTTCTGTTGATTAAGTATATTGAATATTGGCCCCCACTCTCTTCTAGCTTGTAGGGTTTCCGTTGAGAGATCTGCTGTAAGCCTAATAGGCTTACCTTTATGGGTAACTTGATCTTTCTCTCTGGCTGCCCTTAATATTTTCTCCTTCGTTTCGATCTTGGTGAATCTAACGATTACGTGCCTTGGGGTTGGTCTTCTTGAGGAATATCTTTGTGGTGTTCTCTGTATTGCCTGGGGTTGAATAGTGTCCTGCTTTGCTAAATTAGGAAAATTTTCCTGGATAATGTCCTGGAGAGTATTTTCCAGCTTGAATTCATTCTCTCCGTCACATTCAGGTACACCAATCAAGCGTATATTAGGTCTTTTCACATAGTCCCATATTGCTTGGAGACTTTGCTCATTCCTTTTTATCCTTTTTTCTCTATTCTTGTCTTGTTGTGTTGTTTCATTAAGTTGATCTTCGACCTCTGATACCCTTTCTTCTGCTTGATCCATTCGGCTGTTTAAGCTTGTACATGTTTCACTAATTTCTCGTGTTGTATTTTTCAACTCCATAAGTTCATTTGCATTCCTCTCTATATTGTCTATTCTTTTCAACATTTCATCTAACCTTTTTTCCAAGTTCTTAGTTTCTTTACATTGGGTTAGAACAAGTTCCTTTAACTCCCAGAAGTTTCTTATCATCCACCTTTTAAAGCCTACTTCAGATAATGGAACACAGTCCTTTTCCATCAGGGCTTGTTCCGTTACTGATGAGTCCTTTTCCATCAGGGCTTGTTCTGTTGCTGATGGGTTCTGATTTTGAGTATACTCGGCCTTCTTAGGCTGTTTTTTTCCCTTCATTGTAGATGAACCGCCTTTCTAATTAGTTTTCTGAGTCGACATCCGACTTATTGATTCCCAGTGTTGGGATCTAAGCAACCCACTGTGGCAGCCTAAATAGCAGCGGTAAGACTGATGGTGCTCTTCTGCCCGGGAATCTCTGGTCTGGCTTCCCTCTTGAGTCCGCAACAAGCGGCTCTGACTTCCCGGAGCTCCAAACCCCGGTCAGTAGGGGAAGCAGTCCCGTTGGCTCTGCATGAAGAGCTGCTGCGCTGAGACGCCGGCAAAACCGCTGCAGCGGCTACAAGAGTCGCGCTGGCAACCCGTGGGGCTCCTCCACTGGGAATCGGCTGATCGGTGAGTGACGAAAATTCGTCTAAAAGTGTGGCGTCGTCTCGTTCTCTGGGCTTTCACTGGGAGCTACAATCCTGAGCTGTTAGTGGTCGGCCATCTTGGATCCTCATCTCGTGATATTTGTCTCAACTGAACCTCTTTATGGAAGATTTTGGTAGAGCCTCCTAAAGAACAGAGATGCTGGACTTAATCACACTCAAGAGGTGACTGATGTGAGCCTGATTGTTAATAAATGTCTGTTTTGGAGGGAAGAATTCAGTCTGAGACTTGCTTTTATGGTAACCTGCAATTACCATAAACACCTATGGTGGCTGCTGATATTAACCAAAAAGAACCTCCCAGTTGTACAAGACCAAATTGGGAAGAGGTGCCCTTGTAAGCCCAGTGTATGTTGTGAGGGGAGACAGTTTTCATCAGGCTTCTGGCATGAGGATTTCTTTGAGGAGAAAGGACCTTTGAGAAGCGCACTTCTAAAGAGTCAAAGAGAGCTTCCAGCCTGGACTTTGACCTGTTCCCAGATTTTCTGTGGAAGGAAAGAGATTTTCCATAGCATGAAACAGAGGAACAAGGATCATATCTGGGTGCTGTGGGAAAAGGCCAAGAAAGAAGAGAGGCAGCACTGCCATGGCCCAGGGAAGGCTTCAAGGGGGTTACGGGACACATTACATGCGAGGTTAGCTTTCTCTGGGTCCCTGTACTGAAATCTTTAGCAAATTCTCACTGCTCGTTTATGCACTGCCCAGGTGTTGAAACTGACCCAAGCCAATTTGGTCATGCACAACCACAAAGTTCCTTTTGGTTACTATCAGCTGCCACCATTAGATAAGAGTGGAAACTCCCCTACTCCACTCCCCTGCTGTCTGAGCCCAAGTTACCCCAAGAGCAAGTCTCAGAATGAATTCTGTCCTAAATATAAATATTTATTAGCAAGCAGGTAATGTTTTCAAATGCAAGAGAATTGTTTAGAGCCACAAAGAGATTATGAGGATGAAAACAGGGACTTCAACCAAACATAAGCACATGTCTCAGTGAGAAGATATTAACTTTTTCTATATTTATTTATGCACACCTGTTACTTCATTCACCATTATTGGAGACAAGAACAACTTGTGTTGCTTTCAAAATCCCATGGGACCGCACTCCTCAAAGAGCAGGGAAAATAAGATAAAACATGAACCTTGAGTTCATACAAAGGAGCCTTGTGCATTGTCAAACATTAATGATGATTCTTTGTTCTGTGAGAGTTTAGACACTGCAGGTGTAGCTATGGGATGTTGCACCTCCCAAACCAAGCACTTTCCCCCAAGGTCTACCAGGGTGATCTGCAAGAAGACTCCCTCACAAAGACATAAAGGGAACCATGGGAGTGGCAGGCTTCCCATGTCTAGCTGCAGGCACGGGAGGAAATCTTCTCAGCAGGGAAGTCTGGGAGACTGGAATCTGCATGGTACAATAATTGCTGTGGTTTGAACGTTTGCCTCTTCCAAAACTCATGTCAGATTTTAACCCCCAATGCAACAGTGTTTGGAGGTAGGGCCTGAAGTAGGGTCTTTAGTCATGAGGGCTTTGCTCACATGAACTGATTAATGCCTCTGACAAAAAGGCTCAAGGGAGTGGGTTCGTTCTCTTTTTTCCCTTCCACCATGTGATGCCTTCTGCCATCTGGTATCTTCTGCTATATAATGGCACACCAAGAAGACACTCACCAGATGCCTTGGTATTGTACTTCCCAGCCTCCAGAATTTTGAGCCAATAATTTCTGTTCATTGTAAATTACCCAGTCTGTGGTATTCTGTTATACCAGCACAAAACAGATTAAGACAATAGCAGACAAAAACCAGATGAGCATATAGCATTTGGGCCCAAACAGCCATGTGCTAAGAAGGGCAGAATTTAGCACTCAACTAAAAAGACTCCTGGAGCAGTGATTCTCTGAAATCCAGGGGGATAAGCCGCAGGTAAGAAGGCACCTGGGACAACAGTGGGTTATCAGGCTGCAGCCATCAGAGTGAAATTTTGGAGAGGACTCCAGCACTGAGCAGCAACTGAGAGTGAGAAGAGCAATCAGAATGGGTTCTGGGGGGATGGAGCCGCTCTCAGGTAGAGATTTAAGTCAAGAGACTGAAAGAAAATCCAAGTTCTCAGAAACTAGGCTAGGCCAGGGACACACTGTCAATGCCTAAAGCATTGACCTATAGTATTGAGCTACATCTCCTTAAATTCCTCTTCCCTAAGTCAGGATTAATCCCTGAAACAGGAATACTTTCTCAAGGATTCCTTCAGCTGCATGTAAGAGAAAACTGAATTTAAAGTGGCTTGAATAGTAAGGAAACAGTTAATTCCCAAATGGGAAGTTCAGGAGAGCAGGCCTGGGGCCAGCCTAATCCAGTAGCCCCAGCTCTGTTTTCCACTGACAGTCTTGACTTTGTGCCTCTCGGGATGGAGGTTTCCACTGCTGCAGGCTGGCAGCAAGCTGCTCTGGCCACGCTGGCCATGGCTATGGGTAAAGCAACATGGCAGGTTCGGCTTCCCTGAGCACATAGGCCTTTTGGGCAGCATGAATACTTGAACGAAATCACCCTGTTGGAAGAAAAAAGGGGGATGATTCCGGTGAGGCAACCTTCAGAGTTCCCCAAGGGCAGGCTGGAGCCCAGGATTCTTCATGCGGCTGTGCCTCTGGCCAGCTAGGTAAACTGGGCAAGCCACTTCAACTCTTGAGAGCTCAAGGTTTTTCATCTTACAATTCAATGACTAAACAAGAGCATCTTCAAGATTCTGTCAAACTCTAGATTGTCTTTGACCCTTAAGAATGAGATTATAGATTGTCTTTGACCCTTTAGAATGAGATTATTTAACTTCAATAATAAAATATTCAGTCATGACTCAATACAGGCCTTCAAATATGTGAGATGACTCTGGTCCTTTATGAGAGATTATATTTTCCAAAGATGACCACAGCAACTTCTCCCATCCCACATGCCCGTCTACAATGGGACCTTACCACTCCCCCATCAGGAAAGCCTCTGAGCTGCCGAACTTCACAGCTGACTGTCCTTGTGTTCCTCACGAAGCATCTTCAGATGTCTCTGGGCTCCAGCCCCGGAAGCCCCTCTACCTCCTGTTTTCAGCAGATGCTGCCTTGACTCTTCACTGATGCATCCTCTGGTTGCTAATTTTCCTTGCGACAGGTATGCAAACAAAACCTCCCAATGGCTCCATGAGATGGGCAGGGCAGATATTAATAACTCCGTGGTGGTGGCCAGCCTCAGATGGCCCACAGCGGTGTGCACCATCTTGAATAGGATTGGCTTTTGTGACAAATAGCATAGTGCAGAAATGACAGGACTTGACTTCAAAGGCCGGTTCACAAAAGCCAGTGTGACTTCTGTCTTGCCGTCTTAGATGGAACTAGCCAGGAACCATGTCAAAGGAACTCCATGCATGAAAGACCCTGAGCTGAAACCACCCTGTATAGTCACCCCCAAATTCCTGACCCCCAGAAACCATATGAGATAAGAAACGTTTATTGTTTAAACCAGGAAGTCTTGATTTTTTACATAGCAAAGTATAACTAACATTAATATACCTATGATATAAACGGTAAGTCGAGTCTCGGAGACATACAGCAACTAGCCCAAAGCCACACAGCTAGAGCTGCAGAAGAAGTGGGAAGAGAGCCTTCCCCTTGTGACTGGTGATCCACACAGCATGGGTTCCCTCAGAGCCCCATGAGTCTGCAGTTCTCTGATTTGGCTTCAGAAGGAGAGATGAGACTGCAGGCATGGGGCAGTGATTGCCCAAGCAACCCTGCCACACTCAGGGTCTGAGCCAGCACAGCTTCTCTGACAGGGAACGCAGGGTCAGGGAGGGGGTGAAGACTCTTGTCTCCCACTTGCTTGCGGTCCCTATGTCCCAGAGAAACAATCCATGGAGACCTCGTCTCAGGCTCATCCATGCACAGGCGTCGTGGGCCTCCACTCATGCCACATGTGGAACTACGGCTGGCCCACAGAGCTGCAACTCCTCTGGGCTGTGCTGGAAGCCTGTGATGCGGGGGCTTGTGCCTGACTGACTGACTGACTGCAAGTCAGGGCTGGCCCTTGCTGTCCAGCACCTACACTGCTGATTCATGGGGCTACTTTAGAGAAGTTGCCCCACCGAAGGGAGCTCTCAGTTCCCATGTGAGTCACTGGCCATGTGGACACCAGTCACCCATGCACAAGAGGGGCCTCAGCTATGTGAGAACTCAACAGTGAGCTGAGTGTTGTGATCATGGGGTCAGTGAGTGACAAGGCCCAGCTGGCTCTGTTTTCTCATCCTTCCAACTACATTCGACTTATTCCAGCAAGAGTTACTATGGTCCTGTGGGCAAGACTGGAATTGGGCAAGTCAAAAGGGTAGTTTAAAACAAAAGTGCGACTGGGCATGGTGGCTCATGCTTGTAATCCCAACACTTTGGGAGACTGAGGTGGGTGGATCACCTGAGGTCGGGAGTTCAAGACCAGCCTGGCCAACATGGCAAAATCCCGTGTCTACCAAAAAAAAAAAAATACAAAAATATTAGCTGGGCGTGCTGGTGGGTGCCTGTAATCCCAGCTACTCAGCAGGCTGAGACAGGAGAATTGCTTGAACTTGGGAGGCAGAGGTTGCAGTGAGCCAAGATTGCACCACTGCACTCCAGCCTGGATGACAAGAATGAAACTCCATCTCAAAAAAAAAGACAAGAAGGCAAGAAGGGCTGAGCAGTCACTGCTTGCGTCCTGGGTCTCCAATCAAGAGAGACTTGAGATGGTGAAACTTTCTGATGAAGGACCTCAAAGGCCGGCAGAGTGGCTTGTGCCTACATCCTCGTGTGGTGTCCAAGGACCTCCAGGATAGGAGAGAAAAAAACAAGGCATAGGACATCTGGGTTTCCATGTCAACTCAAGATTCTACCACTTGGATAGCCATGGACAAGTTGTTGGCCAATCCAAGCCTCAGTTTTCTCATGAGTCAAATCAAGCTAATGGTTTGTAACCTGGGTTTCTTGGAGCCTTAGGGTTCTTCAGAACTACATTGGGGTTTGCCATGAGGAGGCAGCCTTTAAACCAGTGCTGTCCAACAGAAATATAAAATGAGTCATATATACAATTTTAGATTTTTTGGTAGCTAGGCCGAGCGTAGTGGCTCACGCCTGTAATCCCAGCACTTTGGGAGGCTGAGGCAGGCAGATCATGAGGTAAGGAGTTCGAGACCAGCCTGCCCAACATGGTGAAACCCCATCTCTACTAACAATACAAAAATTAGCCGGGCATGGTGGTGCACACCTGTAATCCCAGCTACTCAGGAGGCTGGGGCAGGAGAATCACTTGAACCTGCGAGGCAGAGGTTGCAGTGAGCCCAGATCGCACCATTGCACTGCAGCCTAAGCAACAGAGGAAGACTCTTAAAGAAAAAAATTGGTAGCTAAATTTTTTAAAATCTAAAAATAAATAGGTAATTAGCTAGGTGTGATGGTGGGTGTCTGGAGTCCAAGCTACTGAGGAGGCTGAGGTGGGAGGATTGCTAGAGCTCAGGAGTCTGAGGCTGCGGTGAGCCATGATCATGCCACTGCACTCTAGCCTGGGTGACAGAGTACGACCGAGTCAGTAAAAAATAGGTGAAATTAATTTTAACATTATATTTTATTGATTGACTAGATCTAAAATATCATTTCAACATGTAATCAATTGATTACGTGTATTAATAAGATGTTTTACATTCTCTTTATCGTACTAAATCTTCAATATCTGGCATATGGTTTGTATGTAAGCCCATCCCAATTTAGACCAACCACATTTCCACAGCACAATGGCTGTCAGAGTTGTGCATGTCACCTGTGAAGCAGGAGGAGGAATTGTCTTTAAGAAGAGAAGACCTCACTCTAGTGGACAAAACAGGAAAACACATGAGAGATCCATGGATTAAATGAGCAAAACACTGGAAAGCATGGGCATATTTGGGGGTGCAAAGGGGTCAGTTCGGCTCGAGTGTGACGGGGAGAGGAGGGAGTATGAGAGAAGAAGCCATGAGATCACTGGGCCTCTCCGGAACCCTGTGGTTTTCATGACATCAGTTTCTCTGAAAAGTGCCTTTGGGTTGTGAAGTACCACACGGAAGAGTTCTGTCTTTACAGCTGAGACCTACTGAGGCCTAGGGGATACAATGAAAGTAGAACATGACATGATAGCTTAAAGCATAGGCCATAGAGCCCAACGGCCTGGGTTGTAGTCCTCACTCTGTCTCTTGTTGGCTGGGATAATAGACACAGTTTCCACATCTATTCAATGGGCACTTGGCCATCAACAGTTCTTCCCATCCCTCTACATGCATGCTTGCTGTATTCCCATCGAGACCTGGAGTTCACGTTCCTTTCTTTGAATCTAGGGTTAAGGGCTACCTTGACTTAGACCAGTACCCTGTGGCAGAAGGATACTGGTGACCTGTAGGAAGCCAGCTGCCAGCTGTAAAGCTTGGGTTAGACAACCAAATGATGAGAAACCACCTGAAGAAAAAAAATCCACATGGAGGAATCTGAAGCACTAGACATGACTGAATTCTTCCTGAATCTTCCAGCTGAGCCCAGATATGGGAGTAATGGACAGAACTACCTAGCTGAGCCTCACCTGAAATTCCAGACCAAAGAATCAAGAGAAATAACGCATTGTTATTTTCACTAAGTTTTTAGTGGTTCTGTAGATAGCCATATGTAACTGAAACAAATATGATATTTGCAATATTTATCTCACAGAGCTGTGTGAAGATCAAGTGAGATAAGGCATGTGCCATGCAATGCCTATGATAAACACTCAAAGGTTGTAAATATTATTGTAATAGTAGTCATGTGAGTATGGTCCCCAGTCAGTGTTGTCATTTTGATATTAGAACATGCCTAAGTAATACAGGCCAGACTCACCTACCAGTACTTTTGAAAATGAAAAGCTATTTCTTTGAGTGATCATTTGGTTCCAAAAAGATCTTAAGCTGAAGTGTGGGCACCAGAAGCAGGGGGCAGACGTGGCCATTTAGACAACAAGAACGTGCTCATAAAATACTGTATTTTTAAAATTATCAAATGACAACAGACAATTAAAAATTCTCCCAGATGAGGACTGCACAGAATACAATTCCAGTTTCGGAAACACTGCTGTGCATGCCAGGGAGCCACTGGGGACTTCAGGCAGAAGCAACATGACGAGACACTGGATCCTCCAGACCAGCCTGTGCAGGATGGGTGGGTGTGGGAGGATGGAGGAGAATGACAGCCGCCATCTGGCAGATCAGTGAGGCAGGCCAAGGCCAGGCTCCTGACCCTGGGAGTGAAAACTGATGGCAGACTCGCTGCTAGAAGGAGAGTGAGTGTGGCCTATTCTTTCAAGAAATTTGCTGTGACAGGGAGGGGCAGATGGGATGGAGCACAAATTCAAAGTGTTTTAAATGGAGAAAAAAAAATACTTGGATCACAATACAAGCTGCAGAACAATTGTCATGATAAGATCAAAAGCATCAGAGGCATTCCAGAGGCTGGTTAGGAATAAAGACTGGAGCCAGCTTTGCTGCCCCCTGGCTGCAAAAGCCTGCATACAACAAAAGCTGGATGAGCACTCCCCAGGCTCATTCCTGGGTAGTCCTGTCCCACATGGGGGAGTGGAAACATCTCAGTGAGGAATTTTAAGAACACCAAAAAGCTGAATCGGGATGACATTACAGAGTGGCAAAAATGAGTCCTCACTCAAAGCACTGACTTACATAGCTGCTGTCACTTGCTCCATCATCTCCAGTCCCTGGAATACCATGATTTTCATTTTCTCAGAAGAAATAAAACAATGAAAGACACCCTAGCATTAATTTGAATAGCAGAAATATATAATGCACATAGGATTATAATTAAAAAGAGAATTTGTATGCCAGAATGAAAAAGGAAACTATTCTGTTAAGAGTCTACTAAAAACATGAAGAAAATTAAATCCCAGTTCTGTAGAGACCTACAGCCAAGCAGCTCCTTCTTTGATTTTTTTTCCTAGGTGAGTTTCTGCTTCATGGGAAATGCTTACGTATACACAACAAGAGGTGTTTGCCACCACATGTCCACCTCCTTGCTCAGCTAATATAGAATCTAAAGCAACGTGATTGTGTAGCACAACCTTAGTCAATACATCTGTAGCTTTTTGTTGAGCTGTGATGGAGGGAGCAGATTCATCGTTTCCTAGGGTTTTAGAAAGATTTTAGATCACGTGCTCATGGGAGGTTACACCCAACCAAGACAAAAGAGTTCTCAAAAAAAAAAAAAAGCATGGTGCTATCTTCTTGATGGCCAGCAGATAATTAGCACGTTTTCCTTAAACAGAATCTCCATCTAAAGTAGACCTGCAGTCATGCCTAGAGAAAAATTTGAGGGAACTAGTCCAGTGCTGAGTTTCTTCAGAGCTGTATGGAGAGAGAAGGGTAACCAAATATCCCTTCCTCATTCCATACCCTTAGACACTTACAGGACCACGGATGGTGATCTTCTCCACAGACTGAAATAAATTCTGGTGGAGCACTGGTAAGTACACTACAATTTGAGAATGTCAGTTTTGGGTTGCTAGATCAATGGGTCAGAAACGTTAGAGCCAGAAGACAGGATCCTGACAGCCAGAGGGACTGTTTTCCTTTGGATTGTCTAACAACATCCTGGGTTTTCCTACTGTGATTATTGAGTAAGGCAGCAGTAATTTTGACAACAGGATTCTGATGAGTCAGACTGAAACACAGGACAAACAGGTTAAGATGAGTCAGGCAGATCTGATAAACAGGTTTCTTTTTATGTGGCCTTGAGTTGTGTTACAAGTGCTATCATGAATACTGCTGAAGTTCAGGACAGAAGGTACCAGTGGGTGGTGTTTGTTTTAGGGTAGCAAACCCAGCATCTCTTCAAATTTCCAGCAGTGGCATTGGTCTGGGGGATTTTGAACAGAGGATTATTCCTCCATGGTATGGTCAAATATATCAGGGATGGCAAAACAGAAACCTAGGCCAGGTGCGTGGCTAATGCCAGTAACCCCAGCACTCTGAGAGCTGAGGTGGGAGAATTACTTAAGGCCAGGAGTTTGAGACCAGTGTGGCCAACATAGCAAGACCCATCTCTACAGATTTTTCTTTTAATTAGCTGGGCGTTGTGGTGCACACTGTTGTCCCAGCTACTAGGGAAGCTGAGTCGGGAGGATTGCCTGAGCCCAGGAGTTGGAGGCAGCAGTGAATTATGATCATGTCACTACATTCCAGCATGGTCAACAGAGCAAAACCCCATCTCTAAATAAAGCAAAACAACACCAACAACAACAAAAAACCCAGGAATCTGATTACAGACATTTGTTTACATGTATCCTAAGAGAATATGTGGGTGTGTGTGTTCACGCGCACGCATATATATGCACACTGTGTGAGTGTGTGCATGCGCATATATATGCATACATACATATATATGACAATTTTACCAAAACAATTTTATCCAAGAGAGGATACCCACATATGAAGGAGGCCTAAAAGTGTAAGTATTCCAGTCAACAGAAAAATGAGAGCAAATATTTCAGGTGTGGCAGGCATTAGAATCACGAAGAACAAGTTGTACAGGCTGGTATCCTGGGTGAAAACAAAGGACCACAAATGTCAGCTACTTTCCACCCTGGTCAGGAAGGCTGCCAGTCAGCTTCCACTGAAGATCTCCTGTGACGGAAGATGTTCCTCTGGTAGGGTTGTCTTTTTAAAATGAGAAATATGAATCCATGAGTCAATGCCTCTAAGTTTAGTGGCACAGGGATTGGCCAACAGTACCTGATATGGTCCCTTCCCACCAGGTAAGAAGGAATCTTTTATTTGATGTCCTTTCCAGTAAATGAAATGTTTACATATTCTCGCTTATAAGTAGGATCTAAACATTGGGTACACATGAACATAAATATGGAAACAATAGACACTGGGAACTATGAGAAGAGAAAGGAAGGGAGGGAGGCAAGGGTTAAGAAACTAACTCTTGGGTACTATGCTCACTACCTGGATGATGTGTTCAACAACACCCCAAACTTCAGCATCACACAAGGGGCCCTTATAACAAAGCTGCAATGTGTACCTCTGAATCTAAAATAAGATTTTTTTAAAAAAAGAAAAGGAATAGTTGCAAATCACTCAAGTGGGAAATTCGCCAAGGGCAAAAATGCTTGGAATGCCAAAACTACTTCACTAGCCTGTGAAATATTAGACAGCAGAGATCTTAAGAAAGAAAAAAAATCTCCAGTGACAGGCCATGATTTTTGATGACTTCATCTCCCAGGAGCTCTCTGCAAAAGGAATTCTTGATTGATTTTGAGTTTTTAATGAGAAGTATTCTGAGACGTTGGCAGTAATAGAGGACATCACCTTTAAGAAATGCAAGTTCACAAGTTCCTGCATCTAATGAAGTGGGCCTTCCTATTACTATTTCAAAGAGAGAGAGCTGGTGTTTTCCAAATGGTGTTGATCACAGGCTGAGCAGAACTAGTGAGAACGCCTTTGGCCAGGGGATGTTAAAAACTTCGGTTAGTTTGGCCAAGGAGTTTTTTGTTTTTTTTTTTTAATTGCATTTTAGTTTTGGGCTACATGTGCAGGAACATGCAAGATAGTTGCATAGGTACACACGTGGCAGTGTGATTTGCTGCCTTCCTTCCCTTCACCCACATCTGGCATTTCTCTCCATGCTATCCCTCCCCAACTCCCCCGGCCGCTGTCCCTCCCCTATTCCCCCCAACAGACCCCAGTGTGTAGTGCTCCCCTCCCTGTGTCCATGTGTTCTCACTGTTCGTCACCCGCCTATGAGTGAGAACATGCGGCATTTCATTTTCTGTTCTTGTGTCAGTTTGCTGAGAATGATGTTCTCCAGATTCATCCATGTCCCTACAAAGAACACACACTCATCGTTTTTTATTGCTGCATAGTATTCCATGGTGTATATGTGCCACATTTTCCCAGTCCAGTCTATCATCGATGGGCATTTGGGTTGGTTCCAGGTCTTTGCTATTGTAAACAGTGCTGCAATGAACATTCGTGTGCATGTGTCCTTATATTAGACCGATTTATAGTCCTTTTGCCATTCTAACTGGTGTGAGATGATCTCTCAATGTAGTTTTGATTTACATTTCTCTAATGACCAGTGATGATGAGCATTTTTTCATATGTTTGTTGGCCTCATGTATGTCTTCTTTTATAAAGTGTCTGTTCATATCCTTTGCACACTTTTGAATGGGCTTGTTTTTTTCTTGTAAATCTGTTTTAGTTCTTTGTAAATTCTGGATATCAGCCCTTTGTCAGATGGGTAAACTGCAAACATTTTTTCCCATTCTGTTGGTTGCCGATTCACTCTAATGACTGTTTCTTTTGCTGTGCAGAAGCTGTGGAGTTTGATTAGGTCCCATTTGTCTATTTTGGCTTTTGTTGCCAATGCTTTTGGTGTTTTGGTCATAAAGTCCTTGCCTACTCCTATGTCCTGAATGGTTTTGCCTAGATTTTCTTCTAGGGTTTTTATGGTGCCAGGTCTTATGTTTAAGTCTTTAATCCATCTGGAGTTAATTTTAGTGTAAGGTGTCAGGAAGGGGTCCAGTTTCTGCTTTCTGCACATGGCTAGCCAGTTTTCCCAACACCATTTATTAAACAGGGAATCCTTTCCCCATTGCTTGTTTTTGTCAGGTTTATCAAAGACTGTATGGTCATAGATATGGTTGTTTTGCCTCCGATGTTCTGTTCCATTGGTCTATATCTCTGTTTTGGTACCAGCACCATGCTGTTTTGATTACTGTAGCCTTGTAATATAGTTTGAAGTCCGGTAGTGTGATGCCTCCTGCTGTGTTCTTTTTGCTTAGAATTGACTTGGCTATGTGGGCTCTCTTTTGGTTCCATATGAAGTTTAAGGTGTTTTTTTCCAGTTCTGTGAAGAAGGTCATTGGTAGCTTGATGGGGATAGTGTTGAATCTGTAAATTACTTTAGGCAGTATGGCCATTTTCACGGTATTGATTCTTCCTAACCATGAACATGGAATGTTTCTCCATCTGTTTGTGTCCTCTCTTATTTTGTTGTGCAGTGGTTTATAGTTCTCCTTGAAGAGGTCCTTTACGTTCCTTGTTAGTTGTATTCCTAGGTATTTTATTCTCTTTCTTGCAATTGTGAATGGTAGTTCGTTCTTGATTTGGCTCTTTTAAAGTCTGTTATTGGTGTATAGGAATGCTTGTGATTTTTGCACATTGATTTTGTATCCTGAGACTTTCCTGAAGCTGCTTATCAGTTTCAGGAGTTTTTGGGCTGAGACGATGGGGTCTTCTAGATATACTATCATGTCATCTGCAAATAGAGACAATTTGGCTTCCTCCTTTCCTATTTGAATACCCTTTATTTCTTTTTCTTGCCTGATTGCTCTGGCTAGAACTTCCAGTATTATATTTAATAGGAGTGGTGAGGGAGGGCATCCTCGTTTAGTGCCAGATTTCAAAGCGAATGCTTCCAGTTTTTGCCCATTCAGTATGATATTGGCTGTTGGTTTGTTGTAAATAGCTTTTATTATTTTGAGATACGTTCCATCAATACCGAGTTTATTGAGGGTTTTCAGCATAAAGGGCTGTTGAATTTTGTCAAAGGCCTTCTCTGCATCAATTGAGATAATCATGTGGTTTTTGTTTTTGGTTCTGTTTCTGTGGTAAATTATGTTTATAGACGCGTATGTTGAACCAGCCTTGCATCCCCAGGATGAATCCTACTTGATCATGGTGGATAAGCTTTTTGATGTGCTGTTGCAATCGGCTTGCCAGTATTTTATTGAAGATTTTTGCATCTATGTTCATCATGGATATTGGCCTGAAGTTTTCTTTTCTTGTTGAGTCTCTGCCGGGTTTTGGTATCAGAATGAGGTTGGTCTCATAAAATGATTTGGGAAGGATTCCCTCTTTTTGGATTATTTGGAATAGTTTCAGAAGGAATGGTAACAGTTCCTCTTTGTGTGTCTGGCAGAATTCGGCTGTGAACCCATCTGGACCTGGGCTTTTTTTGTGTGGTAGGCCCTTAATTGCTGCCTCAACTTCAGATCTTGTTATTGGTCTATTCATAGTTTCGGCTTCCTCCTGGTTTAGGCTTGGGAGGACACAAGTGTCCAGGAATTTATCCATTTCTTCCAGGTTTACTAGTTTATGTACATAGAGTTGTTTGTAATATTCTCTGATGATGGTTTGAATTTCTGTGGAATCTGTGGTGATTTCCCTTTATCGTTTTTTATTGCATTTATTTGGTTATTCTCTCTTTTCTTTTTTATCAGTCTGGCTAGTGGTCTATTTTGTTGATCTTTTCAAAAAACCAGCTCTTGGATTTATTGATTTTTTGAAGGGTTTTTTGTGTCTCTATCTCCTTCAGTTCTGCTCTGATCTTAGTTATTTCTTGTCTTCTGGGCCAAGTAAGTTTTTATTATACTGTTGGTGTGTTTCACCAGTCCAGAGGATTGGGGGTTAAAAGCACAATGGAAATATTGGAATATAGGCCAGATGCTGCAAATGGATTGAATTACTTGACCAGCAAAATGTGTTCCTCGACTGTTCTGGAGCTCAGATGTAACTCCCCATGATGAAATTATCTTTTCTAATAACAGTTTTCTTACTGCTTGGGCCATGGCTCATTAGCATGGGAAGGTTTCATCCCAGTGAGAAAACACAAGTTAGCACCAGAACATATCTATAACCCTGGGATAGGGCAGCTGAGTCAAGTCCAATTGCCATACATCAAAGGGTCCTAACGGCAAAAGAACATGTCCCTGTAATCCCTGAAGGAGTCTTCCAGGATTATGTTTGGGGCAAGAATAAACAGAAGGGGGTGGTTTCCAATAATACTGCTTTCCCCAGGCTGTTGTTTCATCTGGATTCCAATGAGTCAGCTCATAAGCACATTATTTAAAGGGCAATTGAAGCCATAAGGGAAGGATTGGTCTATCATTAGGGCGACATCATAAGCCTGTTTCTGAGAAAACTTGGTTTTTTATCTTTCCTGGGGTTGATTTCCTTCTTGAGAGCTCCTGTTTGTGCTTCTTCTAATAAAGTTGTTGTTTATTATTTGTTTGGAGGGTCTGGGGGGTTTTGCTGTTTGTTTGTTTGGTTGATTTTTGAAACAGGGTCTCACTTTGTCACTCAGGCTGGAGTGCAGTGGCACAATCTCAGCTCACTGCAACCTCCGCCTCCCAAGTTCAAGTGATTCTTGTGCCTCAGCCTCCTGAGTAGCTGGGATTACAGATGTGAGCTACCTCACCTGGCCAAAGTTTTAAATGGGTAATAAGCTTGTAAGCACATTTCAGATACCTGTTGTCTGATGTAATCTTCAGGGCTGTGTTCTTAGCTCTCTGGAGTATCTAATTTGGAATGACCAGGAATTTTCATATTTCAGTTTGGGGTGGGGACAGCTTCCAAGAGGTCAGAGGTACATTGGCTTTTTTTTTTTTTTTGAGACAGAGCTCTGTTACCCAGGCCAGAGTGCAGCAGCACAATCATAGATGATCTTGGAGGCTGGTATGAGGCATTCAATTCCAGAATATTGTGAAAAGGGTTTTTCTGAACTGTTCAAAATAATCACGCACAAATTCATTGGGCCTCTGAGTATATTGTTGAATGATCTTCGAGTCTACATTGCAGGAAAGATCTGGAAACAACATCATGGAGAGACTTCGCCAAAGTGTGGATCCTTTCATGGTCAGCTTCCATTTGCTTTTCAAAATCCTCTAAGGGATTTTTCCAGATGGCTTTTTTTTAGCCCTTCACTGGCCCTGCCTTCTCATACCAGCATGTGAACTAATTGATAAAGATCAGAATATCTGGGCTCATAAGTCTGGACAATTAAATCAGATAGTTCTGCAAACCCTATGGGATCTTGGAGCAGGTCAGGCAAGTCTTTTCATACTATTCTTAAGTTCAGTTTTTGTCCCAGGGGTATACACAATAGTGGCCTCACCTCTTGCTGTGGTTTTACCTAGAAAGGTGCTGCCAAAATGGGGATTCAGGAAGCGGGGTTCGAGTTCTAGGGAATTTACTAAGGTGGTAGTGAGAGGGAAGGAAGGTCAGGACAGGGGACTTGAGATAAGAGAGGATGTAAAGGTGCAGGGTGGATGAAGTGAAACAGCTGTGAGTGGACAAGAGGACGCCTTCAAAGTCTTTTTTAATTCAGAAGTAGATTTAGGATTTTTTTGTTTACCTCTTGGATTGAGGCAATTTTCTCAGAATTCATCTTTAAAAACTCTAAGTGCCATTGGAAGTAATTATCCTATTTCATTTGGTTCTAAAAGCAGCTTTTTTCTGTTGTGCACACAAAGGAATAATTTCGGGCATTTCAAAAGACCCACATTTTGGCCATTGTTGATGATCATCCCGGGCTGTGTGGGTCCTTTTTCCTAGATATTTACAAGAGGATGTCTCCTAAGTGTTGTACATAAAACCAGATTGTGTTTCTAACAGTGGTTGTCCCTTAAAAGAGTGCTCAGCACAGTGCAATCAAGTTAGAACTCAGAATTGAGAAACTGAAGAAGAAAAAAAAAGGAGCGCTCAGGTGGCAGGCATGGTGGCTCATGCCTGTGATCCCAGCACTTTGGGAGGCCGAGGCGGGCCAATCATGAGGTCAGGAGATCGACACCATCCTGGCCAACATAGTGAAACCCCGTCTCTACCAAAAATACAAAAACTAGCTGGATGTGGTGGTACATACCTGTAATACCAGCTACTTGGGAGTCTGAGGCAGGAGAATCACTTGAACCAGGGAGTTGGAGGTTGCAGTGAGCCAAGAATGCACCACTGCACTCCAGCCTGGATGACAGAGTGAGACTCTGCCTCAAAAAAAAAAATATCACTCAGATTTTGGAGCTTGATTTCCCATAATTTACGAACTTCTCAAAAATGACCAAGACCTGGAATGTGTTTGGGTGGAAGTGTGGTACTTATGAGCACCACTCCTCTAAGCATCACCCAAGAGTGAGGAGTTGCTCTCTTACATGTCCCAAAATGCCTCTAACCGCCAGGTGGCACCAGAGTGCTAAAGGTATGAGCGACCAGTCCCATATTTCATGCCCACGCAGCTGATCAATCCCTAAAAAATGTTCTTATGGTGAGAAATGCCCTACGAGGCTCCTTCATGTCCTGGAGAACAGCCCTGACATCTCTGCAAAGCCTCCAGTCACCTAGAGCACTCTAATGGGTCAAAGGAAGCAATTGCCTCTTTTCTTCATAGGAAGAGAACTCATTCTCATGCACTTTTCAGTTTAGAACTAATAGGAACTGGTCACAGATGAAACATCCAAATCTGAATTTCAAACAATAAGAAGTAGCTGCAATTTTAAAAGCATGCTATGAAAAGCAAAACCACCAGTGTCAAACTCCCGATACCTGGACCCAGACCTCTCTGCCCCCTCTACCCTTTTCCTTTTCTGGAACCCAAATCTCCTGCTGATTAGGCATAGATAGAAAACTTCCATTCTAGTAAAGGAGGATGGGAAAAAATAGCTCAGGCAAAATCTAGATCTTCAACCAAAAAAATGAGAATGGCCCAGATCTCAGCAGGACTTATACTTTAGATTCAACAATTTCTTTCAAAGTCAGAAGAATACAAGGGGTTCCCAGAGCTGGCCTGGAGCCAAGTCTGGGAGGTCAGTCAGATGGTAGAGGCAAGGGGGTAATTCTGAATCTTTCTCATGGCACCATAAATGCTGACTTCAAAGGAAGATGAGGCATAAAATATGTTAATGATTTTGAAGACTTTACTTGAACCAGCGTGAGGCCACCTGCTTAGGACACACTTCCAAGTTGCTTTGGGGAATGCTCCACCTTTGTTGCAAGCAGGCTTTTAAAAAAATAATTTCAACTTTTAGTTTATATTCGGGGGGTACATGTGTATTTTTGTTACCCGGCTATACTGAATGATGCTGAGGTTTGGGGTACAACTGAGCCCATCACCCAGGCTTAGTTGTACCAATAGGCGGTTTTTCAATCTTTGCCCCGCTTCCTTCTCTCCCCACTCTCGCATTCCCAGTGTCTGTTGTTACCAACTTTATGTCCCCATGTACCCAATGTTTAGCTCTCACTTATAAGTGAGAAAGTGCAGTATTTGATACCCTATTCCTGTGTTAATTGACTTAGAATAATCGCCTCCAGCCACATCCATACAAGCAGGTTTTTAAAGACAAGAAGTGAGCAAGGGGTGGACTGATACAAAGTTATTTGACAGGAATTCTCATTGGTTTGCAGAAATAACACTGATTAGTGATTGGTTTTATGTTGTTGAGCTACGGCAGTGGTCCCCAACTTTATTGGCCCCAGGGATTAGTTTCATGGAAGACAGCTTTTCCACAGGCCTGGGGGAAGTGGGGGAGATGGTTGTGGGATGAAGCAAGTACATTACATTTATTGTGCACCTTATCTCTATCATTGTTACATTGTACTATATAATGAAATATATGACTCACTATAATGTAGAATGAGCTTGTTTTCCTACAAGTAGACAGTCTTGCAGGGGTGATGGGAGACAGTGACAGATCATCAGGCATTAGATTTTCACAAGGAGCATGCAACCCTCACATGCACAGTTCACAATAGGGTTCATGCTCCTATGATAATCTAATGCTGCTGCTGATCTGACAAGAGGAGGACCTCAGGTGGTAATGTGTGCAATGGGAAGTGGCTGTAGACACAGTTTTTCTTGCTTGCCTGCCTACCACTTACCTCCTGTTGTGCAGCCTGTTTCCTAACTGGTCTGGTTGAAGATCCCTGAGCTACAGGATACGAGTTGTGGTGTCCATGGTTATGGTATATGGCATTTTATGGCTACTTGGCATCAGTTAGTCTAGAGCCCACAGCAATTGGCTTCAAGAGACAATTACTTAGCTCAAGTGGGGACTGAGACGTGATGGCTTTTTACTCCAATGCCCTTCTGGGCTAGATAATTTAAAGGGGCTTGCATTCCTCACATAAAAAGTTTCTTTGCTTTCTCAGTGCTCACACAGGGGGCAGCTTTTCCTCAGTGAGTTGAAATTCAAGTGCAATCCTTGACTTCACCTATTGCAAGTCCAAGCATTTTCTCTTTAGTGACAATATTACTTCAGTAGAAGGCAGTGGCCCACAGAAAGTTTCTCTAGCATCTTGAAACTAAAACTATCAAGAAGGCCTACCTGATAAGGACAATTTGGAACTGTTGAGGTACAGTCCCTAGTTTTCTACACCCCAGCACAGAAATTTTCCTCCTTCCCAGGGAAATATATGAACAAAACAGGAGTCACAATTCTGTCTTTTAACTTTGCTGCTGCTGATTTCAATGATTTCTTTTTTTTTTCCAAAATAATGGCTACACTTGTTAAGATCCTACAAAATCATTGACCAACATCACATCTAAACCACTCAACTCTAGTGTCTTTCTCATTTTACAACTGAGGAAGCTGAGGCACAAAATACATTAATCATTTTGAAGCCATACTTGAGCCAACGTAAGGCAAGCTCAGAAAAAAATTTAGACCTTCAGCCAAAAAGTAGGAAAGGCCCAGATTTCAACAGGACCCATACCTTACATTCAACAATTTTGCTCAAAACCAGAAGAATACAAGGGGTTCCCAGAGCTGGCCAAGTGTCCAGTGGGGGAGGTATGTCAGATGGTAGAGGCAAGGGGATCTTTTAAATGTGCCTAAATTGTAGGATCACATGGAGCAACTGTTTTGCACACAAGATTCAAGTCTCGCCTGAGCAGCGGTTCTTAATCTTAGCGGCACATGGAATCACTTGGGGCAGGGTTAGAGGGTGACTGTTAAAAAATCTTGGCCTTTAATCCTAGCACTTTGGGAGGCCGAGGTGGGCAGATCACAAGGTCAGGAGATCAAGACCATTCTGGCCAACATGGTGAAACCCGTATCTACTAAAAAATACAAAAATTAGCTGGGCGTGGTAGTGCACGTCTGTAGTCCCAGCTACTGGGGAGGCTGAGGCAGGAGAATAGCTTGAACCCAGGAGGCAGAGGCTGCAGTAAGCCAAGAATGCACCACTGCACTCCAGCCTGGCTCCTGGCAACAGAGAGAGACTCTGTCTCCAAAAAAAAAATTGAAAAAAAAAAATCTTGGTGGCCCAGACTAGCACGATCTATCCTGTTGGCTCTTTCTCCTGGAGAACCCTGACTAACACATAGGGTGTGTGCTTCAATTTTTAAGTGACTGCTATACTCTTTTCAGAGTGACTATGCCATGTTACCTTCCCCAAACTGGATAGCAAAGTCTGACATATCTAGATTTTCCACATCCTTGCCAGAATTTGGTATTGCCACTGTTTTTTCTATTTTAACTATTATAATAGGTATGTGATAATGTCTTATCATGGTCTTAGTTTGCCTTTCCCTGGAACTAGTGACACTGAATATACTTTCACGTGCTTACTTGCCATTTGAAAAATCTTCTTCCATGAAATGTCTTTTCAAGTCCTTTGCCTATTTTTAACTGAATTGGCTGGGTTTTTTTACTGTTGAATTTTGAGAACTCTATATATTCTAGACATGAGTTATTTGTCTGATATGTGGTTGCAAGTATTTGCTCCCATTATGGAGCTGACCTTAACAGGGCCTTTTGCAGAGCAAAAGTTTTTCATTTTAATAGTTTATATATTCTCTCTTTTATGTATTATATTTTTGGTGTTATGATCTAAGAACTCTTCACCAAGATTTAGGTCTCAAAGATTTTCTCTTATGTTTTCTTCTTAAAGCTTTATAGTTTATCTATTACATTGATATCAATGATCCAATCTGAGTTAATTTTGTATAAGGTCAAAGGTTTAATTGAGGTTTTTTGGTTTGGGTATTTTTTTCTTTTTTGGTCTATGAACATCCAGTTGCTCTAGCACCATCTGTTGAAAAAACTATCCTTCCCTCATTGAATTGTTTTGACGCCGTTGTCAAAAATCAGTGGGCCATACTAGTGTGGGGCTACTTCTGGGTTTTATTCTCTTCCATTAATCTTTGTGTCTATCCCTCTGCCAATATCACATAATCTTGATTACTATAGCTATGAAATAAGTCTTAAAATTGGGTAGAGTGATTCTTCCCATTTTCTTCCTTTTCAAAGTGCTAATTATTCCTTAAACATTTGAAATAGTTTCCAATCAAACTCTCTGGGCTTGGAAATTTTTTTCCTGGGGAATTTTAATTATGAATTCAATGTCCTTAGTAGTTACAGGGCTATTCAAATTATCTATTTCATAGATGAGTTATAGTAGCCTGTGCTATTTTAAAAGTTGGTTTATCTCATCTAAGTTGACAAGTTTTATGTGTGTAGAGTTGTTCATAGTACAGTTGATTCTTGAACAACATGGGTTTAAACTGGGAAGGTCCATGTACATGTAAAATTTTGTCTACCTTTACCACCCCTGAAACAGTAAGGCCAATCCCCCCTCTTCCTCCTGCTCCTTCAGCCTACTCAGTGTGTAAACATTGAGGATGAAAGCCTTTATGGTGACCCACTTCCACATAATAGTAAATATATTTTTCTTCTTTATGATTTTCTTTTTTAAAATATAAATTTAAGTGGTACAACTGCATTGTTACATGGATACATTACATAGTGGTGATGTCTTGGCTTCTAGTGTATCCATCACCCAAATAATATACATCATACCCATTACATAATTTCTCATCATTCACCCCCCTCCCACCACCTCCCATTCTTCTGAGTCTCTAGTATATATTACTCCACATTCTATGTCCATGTGTATGCATTACTTAGCTCCCACCTGTAAGGGAGAACGTGCAGTATTTGACCTTGTTACTGAGATGGTTTACTTAAGATAATGACCTCCACTGCTTGAGCCTTGGGGATCGAGGCTGCAGTGAGTCATGATTAAGCCGTTGCATTCCAGCCTGAAAAATAGAAAGAGACCCTGTCTCAAAAAAAAAAAAAAGTTGGACTTTAGTTCTATTCATGTTACTGCAAAAAATATTATTTCATTCTTTTTATGGCTGAATAATAATTCATATATATAAAAAAACACCACAACATCCACTGCTGGACATGTAGGTTGATTCCTTGTCTTTGCTATTGTGAATTGTGCTGTGATAAACAGGCATGGGCAAGGAATCTTTGAAATGATGGGTAGATACAAAGGAAAAGAAATCATTATATCAAAAATTCCCTGCACATGCGTGTTTATCAGTAGTGGGATTGCTGGATCCAATGGTAGTTTTAGATCTAGTTTTAGTTCTTTGAGAAATCTTCATACTATTTTCCAAAGAGATTGTACTAATTTACATTCCCAACAACAATGTATAAGTTTCCTTTTGTTCACATCCTCACCAGTATCTGTTGGGCTTTTTTTTTAACCTTTTAATAATAGCCATTCTGATTGGTGTAAGATGATATCACATTGCGGTTTTAATTTGCGTTTCTCTGATGATTAGTAATAATAAGCACTTTTTCATATGCTTTTTGGTCATTTGTATGTCTCTGCCACTCAGGCTGGAGAACAGTGGCAAGATCTCTGCCTCCCAGACTCAAGCAATCCTCCAAATTCAGCCTCCTGAGTAACTGGGACTCTAGGTGTGCACCACCATGCCCAACTAACTTTTTGTATTTTTTGTAGACATAGAGTTTCACTATGTTGCCCAGGCTGGTCTCAAACTCCTGGGCTCAAGCAATCCGCCCACCTCAGCTTCCCAAAGTGTTGGGATTATTACTTCCTTGCTCAAAGTAGTCCTAAGATGGAAACAAAAGGTTGGTTTTCACCATCATAAAACTACATGAGAGTATAAAAACTCATAGGTTTTATGAAATAATTATACAAAGGAGGAACAGAAAGGAATCAAATGGCAGCATGTCAGAAATCCACCAATCCAAAGACAACAGACCAAAAAAAAGCATTGATAAAACAATTAGATAATAATTAACGACAGGAACAAAATGTATCAATATTAATCTTGAATGTAAGATAAAGATCGAAACACTGGATTTTTAAAAATGATCAAACTATATTCTGCTTATAAGAAACTGAACTTATTGGTAGACACATATGTACTGAAAGCAAAGGGGTAGAAAAAGATACTCCACACATACAGAAACCAAAAGCAAGCAGGAGTAGCTATACTTATATCAGACAAAACACACCTTAGGTCAAAAACAGTAAACAACAAACAAACAAACCTCAGGGTCATTATGAATAATGATAAAGGGGTCAATTCAGCAACAACAAAAAATCCTAAATATATATGTACCCAACACCAGAGTACTCAGATCAATAAAACAAATATTACTAGACCTAAAAAAAGAGATAGAGAATAACACAATAATAGTGAGGGATTTCAGCATCTCACCTACAGCACTAGAAAGATCATTGAGACCGAAAATGAACAGAGAAACATTGGACTTAAATTGGACTTTAGATCAAATGGACCTAATAGACATTTATAGAACATTCTATTCAACAACTACAGAATATACCTTCTTCTCATTAGCACATGGAACATTCTCCAAGATAGATCATCTATGAGGCTGCAAAACATGTCTCAATGCATTTTTAAAAATCAAAAGCATACCAAGTATATTCTCAGACAATAGTGGAATAAAACTAGAAATCAATACCAAGAAGAACTCTTGAAAACTATAAAAATACATGAAATTAAGTGACATGCTCCTGAACAATCTTTAGGTCAATGATGAAAATTTTAAAAATTTTTGAAATGAATGAAAATGAAAACACAACATACCAAAAACTCTAGAATACAACAAAAGTAGTGCTAAGAGAGAAGTTTATAGCATTAAATGCCTATATCTGGGAAAAAAAAATGATCACAAATTAACAACCAAACATCACACCTCAAGGAACTAAAAAAAGAAGAATAAACCAAATCCCAAGTTAGCAGAAGAGAAATAAAGATCAGAGCAGAACTAAATGAAACTAAAACCAAAGCTGCTTCTTTGAAAAAATAAAATTAATAAATTTCTAGCTTGACTTACCAAGAGAGATGATTTTCTTAATATTTTCTTTTCTCTAGCTTACTTTTTTTTTTAAGAATACAGCATGTAACACATGTAACATACAAAATATGTGTTAATCCACTATTTATGTTATGCTAAAGCTTTGGTCAACGGTAGGCTATTAGTAGTTAAGTTTTGGGAGAGTCAAGTGTTACATGTAGATTGTCAACTGCATGGAGGCAGAGGGGTTAACACCTCTAATGCCCTGTTGTACAAGGTTAGCTGTCAACTGTATTTGATTACTATCCTTTGATGTCTGCAGGGTCTGTAGTGATAGCCCCTTGTTTCTTTCCTGACACTGCTAATTTGTGTCTTTCTTTTTTTTTTGGTGGGTCTTTCTAAAGGTTTATCACTTTCACTGATCTTTTCAAAGAACAATTTTTTTGTTTAATTTCTTTTTTATGTTTTCAGTTTTTTTCCCCACTTACTTTGGGTTTATTTTTTTCCCTTTTTCTACTTACTTTGGGTTTATTTATCTACTTTTTTTGGGTTTATTTTCTACTTACTTTGGGTTTATTTTGCTCTTCTTTTTGTAGATTCCTAAGAGCTTAGACTATGTGAGACATATTTTTTTTTCTAATGTAAGCATTTAGTGCTATAAACTTTCCTCTCAGCACTCTTTAGCTGTGTCTCATAAAGTTTGATATTTTGTATTTTCATGTCTATTTCATTCCGTGTATATTTTTATTTCCCTTGAGGTTTCTTTGACCTTTGGATTATTTAAACATATGACATTTATTTTCCAACAACTCCCTTGGTACAGATTTTCAGTACAGTACATTGGTTTACTATTTTTATTATATTCTTCTTTTCAGCCATTGATTTCGTGCTAGAAGATGTTATACTGGACCGAGCATAGAAAGTCAACACCAAGACAAAAGTATGCCAAATTGCAGGGTTTATTGCCCGTGACCACGGAGGACTCACGTCTCTCCAACCCATGGCAGAGAAACAAGGGTGACAAGACCTTTTTATACCCGTAAAACCACCTTGGGAGTGGGGGTAAGGAGCGGGGATGGGGATGAAAGGCTTCAGACATTTCGAGGGCTTAGTGAATTCTGTAAATCACCTTCTGGGCGGAGATGAGGGTGAGGGGATTCCGGACATTCCGAGGGCCAGGGAACTATTTGACATTCTGATTGTTACTTAAGTGGTTCACAAAAGCCAAGATTAGCATTCGTTTACACATTCTCTGGGTAGGGTGGCAATCACAGTCCTTAATTACTTATTCACATTTGGGTTATAGAGAGCAGTTTCAACAGAAAGCTGAGGTATGGTTGAGGTATGCAGTTTGATGGGCTTTTTACCATGTCACAAAGGAAAATCAAAACTTTGTTACTGAAAGAGCCTAGAATTTTGTCAGCCAAATTGTGTTGACATGAAAACATATAAGAAACCATACATACATACACACACACACACACCCCCATGATACGTTTACATCCACAACTAAGAGCAGAGCACAAATTCTCATTTTGAAAAAACAAGGCTGATGACAGACAGCATGGTAAACAGGAAACAGGAAAAGGAAGCTGTTTAGGAAGAAAAAATATCAGGTCAGCTGGCATCTTTAAAAGAATTAGGCCAAACCAGAAACCTGCAGCGGAAATATGAGAGACAGTATTTCAAGGTTTGGGTTGACTGTAGACAAACTGCGTTTATCATAAGTTGATGACACTTCCCCAGCTTGCCACCATCACTGCTCCATCATAACAACAAGGTCAATCAAACTAATTATCCTTTGAAACACTGAAAGTGAAAAAAAGACACTGCATTTAACATAACAATGGAATGGAAAGCCCAGAACTAAAGGTGTATCAAGAGTCAGAGAGAGAGAAGAAAGGGAAAAAGGAAAGAAAGAAATCCTCTACTTACTAGATGTCAGCAGCTGTCCCAAGTTGTGATAACCCAAAATGCTTTCAGACATCACAAAATTGCACCCAATAAGAGCCACTTGTATAGATGTGTGTGTCCTTATTTCCTGTTTTGCATGCTGTAACAAAGCCGTGATGCTTGGAGCCATAGCAGCTACCTTGTAATCATAGGGAATGATGCCACAGAGGTGCTGAGTCTGGTAGAATTTGCTGCATCAGCCCTAGAATTACCTTCCTAACAGAAGTTAGCAGCCTCCATTATGTAAGCCATTTTAGTCGTGTGCTCTGCTACTTACAGCCAAAAGCAGCCTAGTGAACTCACCAATGACCTTATTCCTCTGCTTAAAGTCTTTCACTATTTCTGCATTCAGCATTAATCTCAAACTCTATACCCTAACGAACAAGGACCTTTGTCTCCCTCCTCTGCCTCTCCCACCAACCATCTTAGCACACATTTTCCCCTCTTGAGCCAGAGTCCTTTGAACAAGACCTGAGATTTTCTGCCTCCTGAATTTCTCATTGGCCAGCCCCTCCACAGCATGTCCTCTTTCCTCTTCTCTCCCTGTTTTAACCGCTATGTACTTTTCAAAACTTAGCCATGCCACTTCTTCTAGGAAGTTTTCTCTAAATCTCCATGTGACCTTTTTGAAATGTAGTCCCCAACTTAGTTAACTGTCCTCCAGCTCAAAGTGATCACGTGTTTCCTGGGGCAGGAATTTGGGTCTCTGTGACCTTTCATAGCTCTGGTCACCAAAGCAGTGTATAACTGACTAATTCTGACTTATTCAAGAATACACAGGTGACCTTTGTGGTAAGAACGTGCTATGTATGGGTGACATGAGCTGGCCAGAACTGAAGGCACAGAGCCCAATTCAGCCCAACTCACCTCAACCCAACCAGTGAATGCTGCTCATCTTTCCAGCTTCAGACCTTGACGTTCCTGCCTCTTATACCATGCACTTCACCCACAACGAAGTTCTTGATGGCCCAGAATGTCCAATAGTGCATGAGTGTTCCCCTACATCTGGCATTCAGCTCCCTCTCCCTGGATAACTCCTTCTTGTTCTTCTGATCCCCCTTTGACATCACCACCTCCAGGAAGCATACCATGCCTCTTCAAAGATGGTGTAGTCAGCCTTCCCCTCACATAGAACTTACCATACTGCCTCCTAAACACCATTTCCATATCTATAACCTTACGAGTATCTTAAAGGCGGGGACCAAAAATGATGTATTCCTTTTTTTTTTTTCTTTATATAGCCCACAAGCCACAAAGTTCAGGGACAGTGGAATGCTGATGTATTCCTTTTGAACCCCCAGCACCTACAGGTATGCTAGGCCTATCTGTGAGAATCAATGTTCACAGCATGACTGTGCTAATGACCTGGCTGAATATGACATGCTCCTGTCCTCACTTCAGCAAACATGTATTGGGGTCTGACTCTGTACCACAGGTCCATAGTTTCCTCATTACACTACTGTCATCATTCAGGTTGCTGGGAAAATCAGCTATTGAGCACCCAACATCTGCATACTAAGTATCTAACTCATGTTAGTTTATTTAATCCTCACATCAACTCAGTATAGTGGCGCTATAATTATCTGCAATTCAGATAAGGAAACCGAGGTGCCAAAATTGCACAGGCACTGAATGCTAGAGTCTGGATTTAAACCCCTGAGGCCTAACTCCAGACACCACGGAGTTAACCTCTATACTGCCTGGCCTCCTTTTTCATAACTGCCTAGACACTTGTCACAAATGCAAAGGCATGGGCCCCATCCAAAGAGCTTCTGTTTCTATAGGTGCATGGGGGACCTGGGAACCTATATACACCATGAGCCTTATCTAGTGTGGTCTACACCAACTTCCCTCTAAGAAATGAGGGCTGTGCCCCAGAGCACCAAGGAGTGTATCTGAGGATCTACCTGGTCTGGCCCTGGTGAGCCTGCCTTGCTGCATCACAAGACACCTGTGCTTACTACCCTAGCTCCCTCTACCAGGAATGCTGTTGCTGGCCTCCCTCCCTCCACCCACCCATGTGTGCTTGGGCAGCAAAGGAGCGAGAAGAGGGAGTGAATATTTTCCTCAGATCTTCTGAGAATGAGTTAGCAAATGCCCCAGGGATATCCCCACATCACCTCTTTCAGAGGCCCTGGAACAGGCAAAGATGCCTCAGGCTTCTCAAATGCCTGTTTAGTCTTTGGTGCTACCAGAAATATCCAAAAGGCTCCGTCTATCACCCTACACACATTCAGAGCACACCCCGCATGGTTCAGTCCTCTAACTACTAACCTGGGTCACCCTCTGAACCTCCTCACAGCCCTGGTGATTCCAGCAGTAGTTTGCTCTGCTTGAAACAGATCTGACCCGGAGAACCAGGCAGCAGTGGACCTTGGGGGAGCCCGGGGCCAACACCTGCATTTCCCCAAGTCTAACTGGCAATGGGGTCTACTGAGCTGTGTGTTGGGTGAGAAAAGCAGACTTCAAAAACAGGGCCTCCCTACGCCCAGGAGTCAGTGAATTTTACTGTCACCTGACGTCATAGGGGTATCATCTGAGATTTGGCAGGTGGCCCAGAACAGCTCAGCTGTCGGAGCTTGTAAAGTGGGCAGGCTAGCATTTGGGGGATTCCCCAGCAGTGTGGCAAATGGAAGCTCAGCTAAGAGAAGGCACCCCTCTTAAAGCCACATCAAAGATTAAGTTGCTGGAAAGTTAGCAAGACTCCCACTGGTAACAGTCCCTAAGAGCAGCCTGAGAGTGTGGGATGGGTGAAGGAGGGGAGGAAAAGCAGGATGGGGATTTTCCCCTAATTAATATTACTTGTTTTGACTACTGCTACATAACAAAGTGCTTCAAAATGCAGAGGCTTAAAAGAAGCATCATTTGATTAGATCTCACAATTTTGTGACTCAGAAAGTTGAGTAGGGCTTGGCTGGGTAACTCTTTCATGCAGCATCAGTGGGGGTCCCTTGGTGCTGTTGAACTGGTGGATACCTGGGGCTGAACAGAGAAGGCTGGAGAGCTAGGCTCGGCTGGAACCATCTACCATTCCTGCATGTGGCCTCACCAGCATGGTGGCTTCATATGTCGTTCTTCAAAAGTGGTGGTTCAGAGCACCAAGCGAGAATGTTCCAAGAGACCCAGGTGAAAGCTGCAAGGCTTCTTACGAGTTAGAAGTCCCAGAATGTCACTCCAACCACATTCTATCAGTCAAGCACATCACCGAGGCCAGCTGAGATTTCAAGAGTGGAACTGAACTTCATCAATCAGTGGGAGGAGCAGTAAAGGATTTGCAGCCATATTTAATCTCCCACGATACAAGAGAGCTAGGAAAAACTTGCAAGGCTCATTTTGGGATTTTTTCCACTCCATACATGTTTGTTGAGTTCCTGGTATGTGCCAGCTACTGTCCTAGGCACTAGAGAGATAGAACAATGAACAACAGAGACATGATCCCTGCCCTTATGGAAACTGTCTAAAAGAGTCTAACGAATAATTCCTCAGTGCTTGGCACATGGTATGTGTTCAATCAATGTTGAATACTGGTATTATTATTGTTAAATAATCATTAGGGGCCAGACACATTGGCTCACACCTATAATCCCAGCACTTTAGGAGGCCAAGGTGGGAGGATCACTTGATGCCAGAAGTTTGAGACCGGGATGGGCAACATAGCAAGACTCTGTCTCTACTAAAATTAAAAGAAATTATCCTGGCATGGTAGCATCCACCTTTAGTCCCAGCTACTAGGGAGGTTGAGGTGGGATGATTGCTTGAGCCCAGGAAGAGGTCAAGGCTACAGTAAGTCATAATTGTATCACTGTACTCCAGCCTAGGTGGTAGAGTGAGGCCCTGTCTCAAATAATAACAAGCCATTGGGGAAAAGATTTGCCATGAACAGATAAACAACAGGGTGCAAAATAATACAATTAACAAAGAGGCTTACATGTTTAGGAGGTTAACATTTAAGCCAAGGATGAGAAGTAATGAACTAGGGGAAGGGGGACAGCGAGAGATTTTTTCAGGCAGAGGAAACAGTGTGTGCCCCACAGTGCAGTGGGCAAGGGCAGTGGGCATCGAGTTAGGCTGGGCAGGTGGCACAAGGACAGATTACCCAAGGCTCCGCCCATGGGTGTTCATATAGATCCACCTTCCACCATCTCCACTTGCCTTGTGCTTCTGATGGCTGATGTGTGTGAGCTGCGCCCACAGTCCCCTTTCTCCTGGTTGGCGACAGTGGAGACACAGCAGGAGTTTGGACAGGGGAACCTGGGGGCAGGGGGAGAAAGAGAGTGGAGTATTTGGAGTATTTATTTTTCTGGCTTCCTCCCTGCTGGACTGGGGTGAAAGTAATCATGTTCCTCTGCCCAAGGCTGTGTGCCCCGCCAAGCAGCCCTCTCCTAAGGCTGTAGGTCTCACTAGGCTCTCCAATGGCTCATTCTCCTGTGTGCTCAGGCTTAGGATTAGTAGCAGCTTCCCACTATTGTTAGGTCAGGGATACTTTACCATCCCTTCCTGCATTCCCTATACCCTGCCCACACCTTTGTAAAGGGTCTCTCTTCCTTGAATTGTCCTCAATTACCTTTTTGAGAGAGCCACTTGATTCCTACTGGGGCCCTGAATGACAGAGCTGTAGCAGCTAGGATAATAATCTGGAACTCTATCCCAGGAGCAATTCTAAGAAAATGATAACCTTCCATTCAGTGGTGTGAAGATTAACAACCAGAATGGCCTCCATCTCTTGACCTCGTGATCCACCTGCCTCGGCCTCCCAAAGTGCTGGGATTACAGGCTTGAGCCACCGCGCCCGGCCTGTCTAGCTAATTTTTCCCCGTCTCTACTAAAAATACAAAAAATTAGCTGGGCATGGTGGCGCGTGCCTGTAATCCCAGCTACTCAGGAGGCTGAGGCAGGAGAATTGCCTGAACCCAGGAGGCGGAGGTTGCGGTGAGCCGAGATCGCGCCATTGCACTCCAGCCTGGGTAACAAGAGCGGAACTCCGTCTCAAAAAAAAAAAAAAGATTAACAACCAGGTCTCCAAAGGGAAAAGCTCTGATTTTCAGTATTTGTCTTGAGGTGCAAATACTTGTACCGTGACTGATTTCAAGCTATCAGTATGACATCAACAAGCTAGCAGCATTCCTAAAAATAGAATACAAGCTGGTATGAACTGGCCCCTGCATACTTCCGCCCAGATCCAAAACCAGCTCAACTGTCCTGCACCACTAGAGCCACCCCAGCCCAGAGATGGCCAGGAGTTCCATCGGAGAGGACGGGCCCTCTGGATGCTGCCAACCTCCTTTCTGCTCCTTTCCACAAGGCCCTGTTGTCTCCTGGGGAAAAGAAGGGTCATGTTAGGCTTGAGAAGTCAGAATGGCCTAAGCTCCTGTTTTCTTGGAATTTCAAAAATGAACCTCAAGAGAGAATTAGATGTACAAGAGCTCTATTGGGGAAAACTCCCAAAAGAGTAACGGGAAAAGGAGCAGAAGTAGGCAGGGAGAACCTTTAGTCAGAGATGCAGATCCAACACCTATAAAAGAAGGAAAAAGGATCCAGGAGGTTGAATCTCAGACCACAGCATAGAAAGTTCTGAAAAAGTCTTGGCTAGGCCAATAGGGAGACCCAGGGCAAAAGTTGTCCTTAGAGGAGTTTTGCTTCAGGCAAGAATGGGAGGGCTCCAAGTTCGGTCAGCCAGAAGTAGTGGGGGGTGTTGGGGAGTGGCATGTGGCCTCAGTGTTCATGGTGGAAGTAGCTGAGGCCATCATTCCACCATGCATCCTGCAGCAGAGTCTCCTGAAGGAGAGCTAAGTGGGTGTGTCTATGACTGCTGCAGGAACTCACAGTCACTGTCCGTCTTGCTTCCAGGAGGCCTGCTTCTCCCTGAGGAGTTCAGAAACCATCTATTTCCTCCTGAACCCTAACCACTCACTGAAAAAGCCCAAAAGTCCCATAAGTGCCCTGGGCCCAATCCTACTGACTCAACAGCTTCTGTATGTAATGTGCATTTCCCAAATTAGCCTCTGGCTGAGACCTCCAAAAGCTTATGCCACTCCCTTCATGCTGCTTTGCCCCACAAAACCCTTCCCTTAGGGACTTCAGGGATTGACTCTATCCCAGAGAGGATACTTTCTATGCCAGACTCTCCAAATCCAGCTTTTTCCCTAGTGCTGAACCCAGCTGGGCCCCTGAATTCAAGCCCCCATTCCAATGGGTTACATTCACCTGGGTTTTCTCACTCACCATGCCCAGAAGCCCAGGAGGCCAGGGAAAGAAGCCCGGGCCCAGCACCCTCATGACTCATTCTGGCATCAGCTGCCTAACCCCCATTTTCTGTAGCTCTAAGTCCCATATTCCTTTCCCCTGGCAGGACCGCAGGCTCTGGCTTCACCGAGATATGGCTGTATCTTCTGATTTCAAGAGGACCACCCAAAGGAGTCCTTGGAAGCCACCATGCTCCACAGAGCTTCTCAACAAGGGAGCTGAGCAACGTCCCATAAGAGAGAAGGGAATGCAGGGGAATGTTCCACATGAATGTTCACCAAAGGGTGACTGCAGTAGAGAAGGCTTTTAATAATCAAGTGGTTTGGAAGATTCATTCTGTCAGTCAGTCAGCTTCCTTCTCCAGACAGTCCTGTCATCTCCCAACAGATTCATGGACAAAGTGGTCGTGGTGGCAGGAACTGAAGTTATGCGTGGGCTCAGCAACATGGACTACACTCACCGAGAGTGACCTGGCTGCAACCTCTGCTGAGCACCCAATCAGCCAGCAGCAGAGATCAGCACAGAGTCTCTGACAGGGACAATTCCTCGGAGTGATTGGCCAGCTTATTTAGTGTCAACTTGACTACACTGGACTGTTTCCATCATGGAAGACGCGGTGTTTTGTTCTTACTGGAATAGACAGTTAGTGTGAACACAGATGTGCAATGCTTCTGCAAAAAGCAAAATAAAAATAATAATAATAATACCATCTGTGGACTTGAAGACCACCTTTTCCACCATAATGGTATTCCCACATAACATTACTTCTGAGGAAGGAACTCACTTCACAGCAAACCAAGTGTCGCAGTGGGCTCATGCCTGTGCAGTTTACTGGACTCACCATATTCCCTACCATCCTGAAGCAGCAGGCTTGATAGGACAGCGGAATGGCCTTGTGAACACTCAATCATGGCGGCAGCCAGGTGGCAATACCTTGCAGGACTGGGGAGGCATCCTCCAGGAGGACGTATGCTGTAAATCAGCATCCAATATACACACTGTTTCTCCATAGCCAGGAGTCACGGATCCAGAAATCAGGGGATAGAAATGGGGGTGACACGAATCACTCACAGGTGATCCACTAGCAAAATGTTTGCTTCTGTTCCTGTGATCTTATCCTCTGCTGCTCTAGAAGTCTTAGTTACAAAGGAAGGACTGCTTCCATCAGGAGATTCAACAATGATTCCATTGAATTACAAGTTAAAACTGCCACCTGCCACTTTGGTCTCCTCTTACCTCTGAATTAACAGGCAAATAAGAGAGTGCTGTACTGGTTGGGATGACTGATCCTGATTGCCAAAGGGAAATTGGGCTGCTACTACACAACAGAAGACCACGTATATTTGGAATACAAGAGATTCCTTCGGGCACATGTTAGTACTACCATGTCCTCTGATTAAAGTCAATGGAGAACTACAGCCCAATTCAGGAAGAACTGCTAATGGCCCAGGTTTCAGAAATGAAGACTGGGGTCACCCACCAAGCAAAGAGCCATGGCCAGCCTAGGTGCTTGCTGAGGGTAAAAGGAATATGTCATAGGTGGTAGAAGAAAGTAGCTATAAACCAGCTATGACCATGTGACCAGATGCAGAAATGAGGACTATATATATATATATGAGTATTTTTTTCTGTTTTAAATGTTTGTACTGATAGACATGCATTAAGCAAATATTTTTGAGTTTTCCCCTCTTTATATTCTTATCATCTAACATAAGATGTATTCACAGTGATTGACTTTACATCCTAGTATTTAACTTACAAGGTATGTAGGTAAAGAGTGACTATCACTCAAGGACATTGCAGCCTGTTCCAGGGAAAGCATTAGCACATTTTCAGTTGTATCATGTTAGCAGAAAGGATGACTTTCTTGTTGTAAAGACATAGCTATACATGATAGCTATAGATATCCATCCTTCTGGTTCTGTTTCTCTGGTGGAACCTGTACTTACACACGCCTCAATAAAGGTGTATATACCAACATGAAAACCTCAGCAGAGACACTGGTTGAGTGTTCAGTCCTCAGCCAAGTGGAAGTGAAAAGTAGCCAGGCCCCCTTTCCTCTTTTTTGCTAAAAGGGAAAGTAGAATGTGTATGCTTCATGTTATATAGAAGCAAGAGTGAAAGTTTTTTTTTTTAACATTATTGTCACTGAAGCTAGAAATTGGGAACTAAGATTTTCTTTCTGAAGTCAACTAGCAAATTCAAATGTGCACAGGATGCAGTTTGTGGGACTGAACTCTGAGACCGTCTGTAAATAATGTGACTGACAGTGTAGGTACCTATTTTTCTTTCCAAGCAAAATGAACAACCAAGTGCAATACTCAACGTTCTGCCTACTGGGAGCATTTCTCCTCATCATCGTCCTTCAGGAATGGCCCAGAGAGCAGCTGTGCTGCGGCGACTGAACGTCTTGGTAACGCCTGCATGTTACGCACAACCATCTATAAGCAGACGTGAGTTTTTCTCTTCCTCATTCAACTAATCACAGAGAATTCGCCATGAGATCATAGGTGCAGGTTGGGACACAGAAGGCAGGGTCCCAGTGCCTTCAAGCTCTGCTCAGGCCTGTCTCATATTGACCATTTCCATTTGATGATGGAGTGCTGTTGTGCACACCCCACCTTAGGATTTGGTGGGTCAGACAGCAGTAGAAGGGCTGCTGGTGCTAGCAAAGACTCAGCAAAATTTAGGATATAATGTCCCCAGCTTCCTTGGGATCTTTTCATATGTCCCCATCCTGATTTTGAAGAGCCCTAATCAATGCCTTCGCTCTAACAGAAGACACCCTATGGCTGGGCATTGTGGCTCATACTTATAATCCCAGCACTTTGGGAGGCCGAGGCGGGTGGATCACTTGACCTCAGCAGTTCAAGACCAGCCAAGGCAATGTGGCGAAACCATGTTTCTACAAAAATACAAGAAAACTAGCTGGGCGTGGTGGCACACATCTGCCGTCCCAGCTCCTAGGGAGTATAGGAACTCAGGAAGCTGAGGTGGGAAAATCGTTTGAACCCAGGAGGTAGAAGCTGCAGTGAGCTGTGATCTCACCACTGCACTCCAGCCCAGGTGACAAAGTAAGACCTTGTCTAAAATAAAACAAAATCAGAAGACACCCTGCAAGGTTGTGAATTCTATTTGCATTGTAATCCAGCCACTTGCAGGATAAGACTCAGGATTTCATTTTCAGAAATTCCAGCCCTGCATCGACAGAGACAGGGTTTCTTTAAGGAAAGACACAGAAGCTTTTGGATCATGTATGTGGAGCTGAGCTGGCAATCTGAAGCCCTGAGCTCATCCTTTTCTTTCCCCACTTTCTCTAACATAGTGAGGAACAACCACACAATCTCACTATACACCCTATTTTGACTAAAATGCCCCAAAGGTATCAAATACATGATCACCAGAACCTTACCTTTAATAAGTATTTGATCAGGAACATCCAGTGGCAATATTTTGCCACCTCGTTCTATGCCCTCTTTACCAATGGAAATAGAGCCCTTACTGGCCTTCAATTGAATCATATGAGAGAATCAATCTAACTTTTGTTCTTTTAGAATCACTTCTATTACCTAATCCATACGAGTCAGGCTTTCACCGGAGAAACAGAACCAGTCAGATATCCAGTAGGATACAGGAGATAGGTAGAAGATAGATGATTAATAGATGATAGATACATAGATGATAGACAGGTGGATGGATAGACAGAGAGAGAGAGATGATAGATAGATAGATGATAGATAGATAGATAGATAGATGATAGATAGATAGATAGATAGATAGATAGATAGATAGATAGAGGATAATAGATACTAGATAGAGATGTATTGCAAGAAATTGCCTTATGCAGTTCTAAGGACTGATTAGGCAAATCCAAACTCTGCAGGGCAGGCGTCGGGAAGAGCAGTCTAGAATTCTCAGGTGAGAGCTCACTGCAATCCACAGGCAGAATTTCTTCTTCAGGAAAACCAGTTCTGCATTCCTACCTTTCAACTGTTTGTGTCAGGCCACCCAGAGTATTAGGAATAATCTCCTTTACATAAAGTAAACTAACTGAAGATGCCAATCACACCTACAACACCTAGAGTCATGTTTGATTGAGTAACTGTGGAATATAGCCCAGCCTAGGTGGCACATAAAACTGGCCATCACGAGGTATAATTAAAGTACAATAAGCTGCACATATTTATAGCGTACCTTCTGATTCATTTTAACACATGTGGAAACCCACGAAATTATCACCAAAATCAAAATACCACATTTTTCAGCACTCCCAACAGTTTCTTTGCTCCCCTTTGTAATCCATCTTTCCCTCATCTCAACCCCTAGGCAACCAGTGATCTGTTTCAGTCACTATAAATTAGCTGGCATTTTCTAGAACTTTACATAAATGGAATCAAGTCAGATGCAACAGCATATGCCTATGGTCCCAGCTACTTGGGTAACTAAAGCAGGAGGCTCTCTTGGGCTCAAGAATTTGAATCTAGCCTGGAAAACTTAGTGGGACTCACCTCTAAAAATTAACAACGGAAAACAATGGAATCAAACATTATGGACCCTTTCTTGCATCATTATTTGGAGGTCCATCCACATTGAAGGGGATGACTAATCTGTTTCTTTTTCATGCTGAGAGTATCTCACTGTATGGATATGTCACAGTTGATTTATCCCTTCACCTACTGATGGATACTTGCACTGCTTTAAGTTTTTCTTTATTACAAGTAAAGCTGCTATGGTCTTTTGTGAATAAATTTTTGTACGGACATTGTTTTTGGTGTTCTCTAGTAAATACCTAGAAGCGATGACTCATAGGTAAACAAACATGTGGGTGTTTGTTTAACGTTTAAAGAAACTGCCAGCCATGTGCAGGGACTCCATGCCTGTAACCCCATCACTTTGGGAAGCCAAGGTGGGCAGATAGCTTGAGCTCAGGAGTCAGAGACCAGCGTGGGCAAGATGGTGAAACCCCATCTCTACAAGAAAAAAATATATAATCACAAGATTTAAGCTATTCTACCTGTGGCTTTAAGTACATAATTAAAGTATATTCTTAGGGTCTCTGTTTCCAGAACTATTTTCAAATTTCCTCCTAAAACTTCATGTTACCAATTTCAACTTGCCATCTTAACAATGAATGCAATCAATTGCTAAGTTACGGTCTTAATATCATCAAAAATCCTTAAAGGAAAGAGCAATTTGAAGCAGTATTGCACTTCTCCATACCTAATGCTTTAGCACTGTTTACTAACAGGTCAGGTAAACAAAAAAAAAAAGCTGCAGTCTGGTAAAGACCACATAGTTCAATCACCCAATCTAAGTACTATCAGCCAAAGAGCTGAGATGAGAGCCCTGATTCTAGCATTTAAAACTTTTCCTGCTCAGCCTATAAATACAGTAAGTGACTCGGCATATTCAGTTTATTTGTTACAAAATCTTAAAACAGCTCTAATTAAGTTTAATCTCGAGCCTGCAGCTCACTGCCTGGCCTGTTGGCTTATGGCAATGAGCAAGCCAACTTACAAGTGATACCATTACTGCTTGACCAAGACAGACAGAAACAGAAAAAATTAAAAAGAGATAGTATAATAAGAAAAACAGAAAAGCAGAGAAAAAGAGGTAAGGAAGGTTGTAAAACTAAGTCAGAAAAGAGTTAAGGCAAGTTAAAGTTGTGAAAAATGTTATAGAAGGGAATTTATGCAAGTAAGTTGTATAAATTTTGTTTTGAATGTCTAAGCAAGTTTTAAAATGTTAATTGTAAAAGAAATTCCGTGTGTAAACATATTGGTTAAAAGTTAAAAAGTAGGGCTGGGCGCGGTGGCTCAAGCCTGTAATCCCAGCACTTTGGGAGGCCGAGGCAGGTGGATCACGAGGTCAACAGATCAAGACCATCCTGGTCAGCATGATGAAACCCCGTCTCTACTAAAAATACAAAAAATTAGCTGGGCATGGTGGCACGTGCCTGTAATCCCAGCTACTCAGGAGGCTGAGGCAGGAGAATTGCCTGAACCCAGGAGGCGGAGGAACAGTGAGCCGAGATCATGCCATTGTACTCCAGCCTGGGTAACGAGCGAAACTCCATCTCAAAAAAAAAAAAAACGTTAAAAAGTATCATCTAGTTTTTCTGTGAACACAGAAAGGTTTTTCTTAAAGCACTAACCTGCTCTTTATTACAAAGATTATTATAAGTCTCTTAGCACAGGCATAACCACTACAATTTCCAGTGCACTACCACCAGCAAAGAGACTGCATCCTCATCAAAGGATGGAAAGAAGAAAAAAACTCAAGCCAGCCTAAGAAAGACCCTGCAGGATGATGCAGCTTCCTCAGACCACATACGCCATGGACATCACCTGGAGAATGCTGAAGAAGACACCACAGAAGGCTAAGCAAATCCTGCTTAGGAATTGTTTCTTTTTTATTCTTTCACTTTACCTGCAACCTGTACCTGCTATACTCTATCAAGGCCATCTTCTAAGCTACTTTTTTCTGCCCTGTAAATTAAACTAACACCTGTTTCACAGCTTCTAACTGCCCAACTGCTTAATTAAAGAGAAATTAACATACCCCCAGTGAAGTTCCTCATTAATGGCATACAGTAAACCAAGAGGCCAAGTAACACTAAAAGTCAAACAAAAATTCATAATTACATTTACAGCCTATATAGTCTCAGCCATAGTCATCCTGGCAACTGACAGCGCTGCAGTGCCATCTCTCACTAAGTCAATACAAACAGCTGCTTTTGTAAATAATCTGGCCAAAAATGATGGAAAGGTGTACAAAATCATCTCTCCTGGCTAAACTCCCATTCCTCAGAGTTGCTCTTTGATTGGGAAAAAACTGTTGCTAACTGTACTCATAATCATCTTACATTATTTGTTAATCCTAGGATGCAAAGCTGGAATAAAAGCAAGGACCACCTCGCCTAGCAGAGCCATGGCTGAACCCATCAGTGGCCGACAGACAAAAAAGCCTAATTTTAATAACAAAAGAAGGTGGAGATGTTGGAATTAACTTGGAGTGGCTGGCAAAATATAAGAGAAATATTAGGAAAACCTTTTGGAAGGCCAAAAGGTTTTATTGGGGCAGGCTGAGGGCAACTGGCTCATTTACATTAGCATAGGAAAGAGATAGAGACAATAAGAGGCTTTCCCCGTTGAAGCCTGTTTATCCCACATCCCTTTATCTCGACTCATGTAATTTTTGTGCTGGATGGTCCTGGGGGGTGGAGGGGGAGATCAAAGGGTAATTACCTGTTAATAGTGTTTACTCTGAGCCCAGAACCTAAAGCTTTTATCATTGGTAAAACCACTCTTTTAACAATGTTAATTATCCACAAGTATGTTAACTTAGAACCCCTGTTGTAAAATCCTTGCCGAATAAATGTGTGGATGGAGAGTGGATGTCAATTGGCTGCAGTCACCTTCTAAAAGTAGCCAACAACCATCCCTAGCCCACTTGAATCACCATAATGGTGTGAGAGTGCATTCATTCAACCATTACTGAGTCAGGGTCTGTAGGCCAGGCCTCCACAGGTGGTGTAAATGCCTCAGTGAGGAATATGGTCATTGATCTTTCTGGCTACTTCATACTGAGGCGGGGCTTCATGGGTAGCGCCATACCATGAGTGACCTTGTGGCCATCCAGGAATCAAAGGTTAATATAATACAGAGTTTCCTTCTGAAACACAATCTTTCTCCAGACCCTCAGTTCCACAAAATACAAATCATAGCAGGACCAATTTACCAGCAAAATAAGCCTCAGTCCCTTCTAATTGGCCTGATTACCCACACAAAGTGCAACAAGAGTCATGGTCCACATAGGCTCTCCTAAACTGGCTTTGCTGGAACCTCTCACAAGGCCATTTCCATCAAAGCTGTGAGAAAATAACCAATTCCTCTAACTGTGTCCCATTATAAGAGAAAACAGCTTCTTATTGAACTTATACAAATAAATACATTGTCATGAATCAGGAATATTCACAAATAGTTTACAAATTCTGGAGAAATTAGGCAGAGAGAGAAAAATATGCTTCAAATTCTGTTTACAAAACTATACTCTGCTCAGTATACTTAAAGCATATTTAAAGGCTATAAATGACTCAAAAGAAAAAAAAAATTCTCCAGACTGAAAACAAACAAAAAAGAATCAGCAATATTTCGAGCAGAAAAAGCCATAAAAATTATTTTAGTCCTCCATTAGTTTGATCCATGCAGTCAACTCCTGCTCTGATTCACAATGGGCTAGTAAACTTTATGAACACATCAGCCTTTCAATTAGTGTCCTACAAATTTTCTCTCTAATCCAATGGCACAATCTCAAGTTATAAGAAATTGCATTCAAGAGTTCTTTTCATGAACTCTTCCAAAGAATCAAGCCCTAGACTATAGCTGATTATAAGTCACTTTTTGAGAAGCATCAAAACAAAATAACAATTATGGATGAAAAAGTCTTAGGACAGCCATAGTCAAAGACACAGTTGACAAGGCAATTTGGTTATTTCTGTAGCATACAGCAATTTAACATAATAATCATAATTATTACTGATAACATATGTTAAGACATATCGGAATTTCAGGAATATTATATAATCCTGGAACACACATTAACAACATATCTAACTATAACCCAGAGAAAGTTAAATACCACTTCACATTTGACAATGCTTGCTGTATAATTCTAGCATAAAAAATTAGCCTAATAAGCCTAACAGATCTCTCTGGAACTTCTGGGAATTTAATATCAAAAAAGTTAGCTTGAGATCAAAAAGACTGATTTTAGAACTTGACATTTTGCTATTGGAAAGTCCTGTCAAATATCAAAGGCTTATGACACTTAATATCACAAAATAGGATTACAAATTACTATAGTCATTTATTTAGCCAAAATTATAATACAAAGTGTTTACTCTTTGATAAAGAGGAGTCAGTTTCCTAAACAATAAGACCTAATAAAGACAGCATAAGGCCAAATAAACCTGTTTCCCTTCTTCTTTTTTTTCTTCAGTGGTTTTACTCAAAAGGTAAACAGAAATCTCTTATTATCTCTTACATGAAAATTTTGTTCAAAAGAGAAAACCATATTTTACCTTTGTATGGCATATTATTGTTAAAGCAGATTTTAATAAAACCTTAGAAACAAATCCAATTTTAATCAGTTTGACCATAAGCTAAGATTTTCACAAACTTTTTATAATCTTTTATAATTTTCTATTAAAAAGCAGATTAATGGTCCTAGAAAACCCTGTTATTTTGACACACTGGCCCAGACACTGCCCTTAAATAAGTGTGTTTTTGATATTGTTTAATTTATAGAAAACTCTATACTAATCTTATCCCAATATCATGCACCCACCTATTCTACAATAGTCCCTGGGCCTAGAGGGTTAGAATAGTTTTAATTTCTGGCTCTCTGTCTCACAAAAACTGTTCATTTTGATTGTCATCTTCTCCCAGGTCTGAAAACAAGGCTTCAAGTGGTGTTCATGCTCAAGATTTAGCAGGGTCGGTCCATTTTTAGACTCAGGCGTCAAAGGCCTATAACTTAACAGCACAAGGATTAATTAATAGAATATTTATACTACAGAAAGTCCTATCATTCTAACATGTCATAAATTAAAACACTGTGACTTGGTATTTAGGAGTTACCACCTGCAGTACTTCAAACCACTGGTTTAAAGTAGTTAGGTTTACACCTTGCATATGTCTAATTGCTAGCATTCTAGTGACAGAACTATGACTAAAAGCATTTTTAAAATGTGATAGGTCCTATGCCAAACTTATTAAAGCAAGATAATTAACTTTACTCTCCATCATTAAAGAAATGGTAAATGCAAATACCAGTTTTGGAAATTGAGTATGAGAATAAATATCTCCTTTCACTTAATACAATACAACAAAACAAGGACAAAGTAAAAAGAAGCACACAATAATTTCTATTCAGCTATTTAAAAGAGCATCACCACACGTTTCCAAAATTGGTTTCTAGATACAGTACTGACAGCTCATTAGGTAACTTCCCCCACCAAAATCTTCAAACCAGTGAAACACTTGCACATATTTTGTTTTCAAGTACACACAGGAAAATCCATGACTGGCTTTGGATCAAAGATCACTAGAAAGTCTCACTTTTTTTATACTACTTAATCCAAGTGAATATCACTTAATTTTAATTTAAGAAAAATTCCAATCCTTAAGGACAAGGCCACTCTTACCTTAGTATTAGAAGTTTATAGCCATATCATAGATTTCCCTCGTTACAGGAAAAGATTAAAACCAACTCAAATTGTTGCTTGAATTGAATTACCTTGGAAAATATTCTCACCTACTTTTTCCAGTAAAATAAATAGTATACTATTTCTACTTAGAACTTGTAAAAATAAAAGCCAGGCATTGTGGCTCACACCTATAATCCTAGCGCTTTGGAGGCCAAGGCAGGTAAATCACGAGGTCAAGAGATTAAGACCATCCTGGCAAACATGGTGAAACCCCATCTCTACTAAAAATACAAAAATAAGCTGGGCATGGTGGCACATGCCTGTAGTCTCACCTCATCAGGAGGCTGAGGCAGGAGAATTGCTTGAACCAGGGAGTTGGAGGTTGCAGTGAGCCAAGATCATGTCACTATACTCCAGCCTGGTGAAAGAGCAAGACTCCATCTCAAAAAAAATAAAATAAAGAAAAGAATAAGTCTTTTTTTTTTTTTTTTTTTTTTTTTTTGCCAGGATCCTTAAAGCTCTCATAGCTCTCAAGATCATCAGAGGTAAGCAAAACCAATCAAATTTTAAATGGCTGGTGTTTATCAATTTTTGGAGGCTTGACAAAGGAAGCCTAGGAATTCTAGATAAATAGAACAAATAATGACTCATTAGAAATGCATAGGAAACAAAATGACTATTCATAGAACCAAATTAAAGCCTTCACTTACAAACTAAAAAACATCAGAGTTTTATAGAGATGTACACATAAGTAAAACCCAAACAGCAAATAAATGAAAATTAAAAGCAAAAATAAACAGGAAACCAACCCCAAATTTTTCGCCTACTCAGTTTACTTTGGAGGCTAAATTGTTACCTAGAGGTCAAAAAAACAGACACACAACAAATATTTTGTTCCTGGTGCACACATTAATGTCTTTATGTCCACCAATGCCACTATACATTTTGTGAAATTAAGAAATCCACTGAGGTACACGACCTGTAAGTACTTAGCACAGTATTATCTATGCAAAACAGCAAATATACTGTGAAGCAATGCAAGCATGTCTGTGAAATTTGGCTCCATGCTAAATCTGGCTTCCTGGTTAACTGTATTAAAAAAGAATTGCCGGGGGAACGATCCAAGATGGCCGATCGCTAACATCCCGGGATTGCAGCTCTCAGGGAAGGCGCGGAGAACTAGAGGACGCCACACTTTCAGACAAAGTCTGGTCACTCACGGAGCAGAAGATCCCCCAGTGGAGGAAACACACGGGTCGCCAGCGCGACTCTCGTGGTCGGCGCAGCGGTTCCACCGGCACCTCGGCGCGGCAGCTCTCGGAGCAGAGTAAACGGGACCGCTTCCCCTTCTGACCAAGGTTTGGAGCCCCGGGAAGGCAGAGTCGCCTACTACGGACACAGAAGGAAGCCCGACAGGAGAATCCTGGGCGGAAAAGCACCAGCAGTTTTAACGCCGCTGCTCTGGCCCTGGGAACTAACAACCTGGACGCCCACTCAAGAGACCTAATCTGAAAGTTGGTAATTTCAAAGAGACAGGAGGATAAATTTACAATGACGGGAAGAAACCAGCGTAAAAAAGCTGAGAATACTCAAAGTCAGAACGCCTCTCCCTCTAAAGATGATCACAGTTCCACATCAACAAAGGAACAAGGCTTGATGGAGAACGAGCGCCTCCTGATGACAGAATCACTCTTCAAGGAATGGATAATAACAAACTTCGGTGAGTTAAAAGACCATGTTGTAGCCCAACGTAAAGAAACTAGGAACTTTGACAAAAGGCTTCATGAAATCCTATTGAGAATAGACAACTTAGAGAGGAGTATGAGTGAATTAATGGAACTGAAGAATACAATACAGGAACTCCGAGAAGTATGCACAGGTTTAAACACTCGAATTGTTCAAGCAGAAGAAGGGATATCAGAGGTCAAAGTCCAACTTAATGAAATAAAACGTGAAGAAAAGATTAGAGAAAAAAGGATAAAAAGGAATGAGCAAAGTCTCCAAGAAATGTGGGACTATGTGAAAAGACCAAATTTACGTTTGATAGGTGTACCTGAATGCAACGGAGAGAATGAATCCAAGCTGGAAAATACCCTTCAGGATATTATTCAGGAAAATTTTCCTAAACTAGCAAAGCAGGTCAACATTCAACCCCAGGTAATACAGAGAACACCACAAAGATATTCCTCAAGAAGACCAACCCCAAGGCACATAATCGTTAGATTCACCAGGGTTGAAACGAAGGAGAGGATACTAAGGGCAGCCAGAGAGAAAGGTCGGATAACCCACAAAGGCAAGCCTATCAGACTTACAGCAGATCTCTCGGCAGAAACTCTACAGGCCAGAAGAGAGTGGGAGCCAATATTCAACATCCTCAAAGAACAGAACCTTCAGCCCAGAATTTCATATCCAGCCAAACTAAGCTTCACAACTGAAGGAAAAATAAAATCTTTTATGAACAAGCAAAAACTCAGAGATTTTATTACCACCAGGCCTGCTTTACAAGAGCTTCTGAAAGAAGCATTACACACAGAAAGAAACAACCAGTATTAGCCTTTCTAAAAATACACCAAAAAGTAAAGAGCACCAACATAAAGAAGAATTTACACCAACAAATGGATAAAACAGCCAGTCAACATCAAATGGCAGTAACCCTAAATTTAAATTGACTGAATTCCCAATCAAAAGACACAGCCAAAACCCAACGGCATGTTACATCCAGACCTGTTTCACATGCAAGGATACACAAAGACTCAAAACAAAGGGATGGAGAAAGATTTACCAACCAAATGGAGAGCAAAAATAAATAATAAATAAATAAAAAGCAGGAGTTGCAATTCTCGTATCGGATAAAATAGATTTTAAAGCAACAAAGATATAGTGGTAAAAGGATCAATGCAACAACAAGAGCTAACGATCCGAACACCCAGATAGGAGACCTAGATTCAATGAGACAGAAAATTAATAAGGATATCAAGGACTCGAACTCAGATCCAGAACAAGTAAACTTAATAAATATTTATAGAGCTCTCCACTTCAAATACACAAAATATACATTCTTGTCAATACCACATCACACCTACCCATTAGTTTAAATGAAACATTGATTGACCATTATTAATACCCAATTTTTTTCAAAATAAAGCAATATTTCTATTTACTCTCCCTCTTTCTCTTCCTCTTTCTTCCTCTCCTTTACTTATTTTTTTTCTTTCCTTCTCTCAAAAAAAAAAAAAAAAGAATTGCCAAACTGCCAATATATTTCTTTATAATATTTATTTTATTTTTATCAAAACCAAGAGCTTTAACTATTAGCAATGTTAGTCAAATTTTTCCAATTTTCTATCAGTTTTTAAGGAATATTTTACTATCTAAACTTTTTCAACTTTCTATTTTCTCTGTATGTGCATAAAGATAGAAACACAGAGAACCAGTAAAAAGCCACATATGACCTACACAGACCAGCCATGACATGCTTGGATTTTCGATTTTGTCCTGAATTTTCTTTTCTTTTTTAAATAACCAGTCATTTTATTTTAGTACAGAAATTCGCCATACAAGATTCTTTCTAATACAATACTTTTCTCTTTTCTTTATAACCTTCCTTACCAAAAATACAATGACACATTCATAACTTTCCTCACGTCTCTCTCCCCTACTTACTGGTTCCTTTCTACCTTGTTTCATAAATAACATTTTCAAGTCCATAGTTTTAATTAACTTTTAAATAACTTCTGAATTAGACAAAATTATTCTTTTTCTTACTAAGGACACATCTTTTTAAGTACATTTTATATACAGAATTAATATAATTCTTATACTTAGTAACTCTAACTTTTAGTGAAATACTAGGAAGCAAGAAACCCTGAACTGCCTACCAGATATTAGTATTTTATAGGCAAGAACAATTCTATAATTTTTAGAAATATATTTCCCCATATTGTAACCCTTCCTTAATTGGAAATGACTCAAGCATCCAATAAACATCGAAAATAACTTCCAGGATTTTAAGTTACACAAAAAGTTCACCTATAGCATTTACTCATTCACATTTTTTATTTATTTTTAGCAGTTTATCTAGATTATTTATGCATTACTTATTTCCTTGTTAACCATTTTATAACCTGTGAATAGCAGGTTCACCTAAATAGGAATCTTAAAGTTAACTACAAGGGCATTTTCACCAATAACTCAGAAGATTCAGCTGTTTTCATTAAACCAAAAATATTAAATTAGTCTTATTTATTAAAAACATCCCCACAAAGACCATTTTGTTTTGCCTTGGTTTATAGCTTTATAACCTGTGCCAAACCCTGATTCCTCAAAATATCTAGCAGAGACAAATATAAAGCCCAACCAAAAATATATGCTGACAATCCTAAAGACATTTCTACTTCTATTTTATGAATAATTTTAAAGACAGCTTGTTTATTAAATGTTTACTTAAGTCATGTGAGCTTGAAAAATAGTTTAGACTTAATTCATGATCTTTGTTTACAAGCCAATTTGGTAGACAAAAAGGCATAACATAATAAATGTATATACATAAACACATCTAGACATGTACATGCACCCATACAAAGTCACTGGTTTACGTGGTCACACTTTATTTGCCACTATAGGTAATCCAACATAAGAGTGTGAACCAAAATTTTGGGTAAAGCAGTTTCCATGACAGTTTGCTTTTTAAAAGCCAAACCTCCCCAAACTCCAAGGAACACTGGGGCCGAATGGCATCACAGAAAACCACCTGGAACCTATTAACCAGGCCCAACCAGCTTAGAACAGCAATACAAAAGCCTGGATACAGGAAACTCCATCTCACTTTCTCATTCAACAGCAAACTCGAGATTCCAAACAATACTGGGGCCAAGCAGTATTACAAAAGAATATCAGTTTATGGAATTCCAATTTCCCATGATACACACACAATCGCCAAAACACAATCCAACTGCTGCAGCAATTAACAAGCCCGAGAGTGTTCAAACTGAAAGAGCCAGGGTGCTTCCTCTCTTCACGGATTGGGCTTAATCAACCTGCAAACAAACATTCCTTAGGAATTTCCCAAATTGACAGGGGCACAGCCTGCTGTCTGGCACCCACAAAAGACACTCACTTGCCCGCACACACACACACAGTTTCAAGCAAGCCCCCAACAGTATCCATAGTGAAACAGTCAGGGTGCTTCCCTCTCTCAGTTGGGTTTGTTCAACCTGCAAATGGAAATTCTTTTTAAAATATCCCAAATTGAGAGAGGCATCTCCTGCTGTCTGGGCCCACAAAGGACACTCAACTATCCGGATGCAGATGTTGTAAGGCCGGTTGCCTCGCCAAGAGGCTAGACACACCCACCTCTGCACTCAGCACCTGAGTCCGCACTCGGCACCTAGCTATGCCACATGCTCCCCTGGAAGGCTTCGGGCGGATGCAATCCTGGCCGGCTCTCGCACCGGAAAAACCGCCCAACAACCCGCCAACCAATGATGGCCCACCCCATCCGAATCCCACTCCCCTGGAGCCAATCAGAGCACCCAGCTGTTGCTGGTTCCTCATAGCCATAAAAACCCCACGCCCCAGGAAGTCGGTGCGACTTCTCTGGCCCCCTTTCCCAGGAGTAGAGAACCTCGCCAGAGAGCTGAATAAATTGGCATTTAATTTTCTTATACTGGCCTCAGTTTCCTCATTTTAAACTAGGCAATAACCCTTACAGATGTCAAATTTCAAAAACTGTTCTTCATAGGCAATCAGGAATACAGTTAAGGCCAGCTGCGGTGGGGCCAGAGACAGACTGAAACTTACCTCCAGCCAAAACTGAGCCGATCAGCTGCTTAGAAGGGCTTTTGAGACTCCTGGCCCACACCAGCTGAGCCATGAGCAATTGTGGCAACATTTTCCTGGTTAAGGAAACAAAATCTGTTACTGAAACACTAGGTCCTGTTGCTCGTGGCACAGAAAACCAATGACTGAGACAATTATTGCCAAGGAAGAAGGCTTTAATCACGTGCTACAGCTGAGGAGACCGGAGCTTAGCCTCAAATCCATCGCCCTGGCTGACTAAAAGGAGGTGTCTACACAGCAAGGAAGAAATTTAACAATGTGTAAGAAAACAGGAACTAGGGAGAGGCAAGGAAGCAATCATGATGAATGAGGAGTCTGGCAGCTCATCATACAGATGTGGTGATATGGTGAGTTTCTGGGGGTTCTTACTTTGTTTGAGAGGCCTCAAGATCTTTCCTGAAGAAGAAACTTAGGTAAAACAAATATAAGTTTCAATTAAAACCAGAAGCTTTTTTTTTTTTTTTGAGATAGAGCATCAGTCTGTCACCCAGGCTGGAGTGCATTGGTGCAATCTCCACTCACTGCAACCTCCACCTTCTGGGTTCAAGCAATTCTCCTGCCTCAGCCTCCTGAGTAGCTGGGACTACAGGTGTGCACCACCACACCCAGCGCCTGGCTAATTTTTGCATTTTTAGTAGAGACAGCGTTTCACCATGTTGCCCAGACTGGTCTTGAACTCCTGACCTCAGGTGATCTGCCCGCATTAGCCTCCCAAAGTGCTGGGACTGCAGGCATAAGCCACCATGCCCGGCCTAAAACCAGAAAAAAGAGAAGCTCTCTATGGGGCGATTGAGTCAGTTTCATTATGAGAAATTAGTCAGTGGTCTCATTAATGTGCTGAGTCTGTCCCACAGACTCTGGCTGAGCAACAGATGAAAGGACTACGCACATACAGGTATTTTGCCTGTGAGTGCAGATAGGGGACCACATGGCTTAGTACCACTGACCAGAAAGTGTGCCCCGATAAGCTGGAGAACCTTGGATTTATTTTAGTACAGATTTAATGACAAAGGCCTAGAGCAAACACCCTTTGTGGGTAATTAACATTGGCAACCCCCTGAGTAGGGGGTAGTCCTGAGCAGGGATGAACAAAGGTTGGTTTCTGGAAAAATAGGTAAATAAATTTATCTAGGTAAATTATTTTTGCACTCCCTTTTTATCTGCCATTTGCCATTTGCCTCACGGTAAGAACAGCCTCCTTCAGCTCATTCTTCCCCACCGCTTTGCAAAACCTCCCAGCCTTCCAAGAAGGTTTGCCTCTTTCCTGTAATTTTCCCCACAACCCTGACCAATATCCTACAACCATGTACATTATCATTATTCAGGTGGTATATATCATAACAGCCCTGACTTCACCATTACCCAATACATGCATGCAGCAACATTGTATTTGACCTCTACATTTATATGATTTTTTAAAGAAAACCTAAAACTAACATTCTTAAGGGTAAGAAACTGGATGCTTTTCCCCTAAAAATAGAAGCACATCAAGAATATCCCCTGTCACCATTCCTATTCAACATTGTACCAAACATCCAATTATTGCAATAAGACAAAAAAAAAGGAAATAAAAGATATAAAGATTGGGAAGGAAGACATAAAAATATCTTTGTTTACAGATGACATGATTCTCACAGTATAAAATCTCAAAGAGTGCATAAAAAGCTCCTGAAACTTTATAGCAAGACTGCAGAAGGCAACGCTAATATACAAAAGACCTTTGCTCTTCTAAATACCAGCAATGGCTAGGCATGGTGGCTCATGCCTGTAATCCCAGCACTTTGGAAAGCCGAGGTCGGCGGATCACCTGAGGTCAGGAGTTCGAGACCATCCTGACCAACATAGTAAAACCCTGTCTCTAGCCACACATGATGGCAGGCACCTGTAATCCCAGCTACTCGGGAGGCTGAGGCAGGAGAATCACTTGAACCCAGGAGGCAGAGGTTGCAGTGAGCCAAGATCATGCCACTGCACTCCAGCCTGAGTGACAGAGTGAGACTCCATCCCCCCCCAAAAAAATACCAGCAATGAACAATAGAAACTTGAAATTGAAAACAAGACTGTTTACGTCAGCACTAAATTTTAAATGCCTAGGCATTAGTTTAATAAAATATATGCAGAATTTATATAAGGAAAATTATAAAACTTTGTAAAAGAAATCAAAGAAGACCTAATTAAATGGGGTAATATTCCATGTTTAAAGATAAGAAGACTCAATATTGTCAAGATGCCAATTCTTAACTTGATCTATAGATAATGCAATCCCAATCAAAATCAGCAATTTATTTTGTGAATACCAACAAACTGATTCTAAAGCTAATTTGGAAAGACAAAAGACCTAGACCAACCAACAAAAAACTGAACAAGAAGAACAAAGTCAGGGGCCTACCACCACCAAACTTTAAGGCTTTTTTTTTTTAAAACAGAGTCTCTCTGTCGTCCAGGCTGGAGTGCAGTGGTGTGATCTCGACTCATTGCAACCTCTGTCTCCCAGGTTCAAGCAATTCTCCTGCCTCAGCCTCCTGAGTAGCAGGGATTACAGGCATGCACCACAATGCCCAGCTAATTTTTGTATTTTTAGTAGAGACGGGGTTTCACCATGTTGGTCAGGTTGGTCTCGAACTCCTGATCGAATGATCTACACGCCTCAGCTTCCCAAAGTACTGGGATTACAGGTGTGGGCCGCCACGCCCGGCTTCTTTAAGGCTTTATATAAAGTTACAGTAATTAAGATAGTGTGACACTGGTGAAAGAATACGCTAATTAACTAGCAGAACACAACAGAGAGCCCAGAAATAGACTTGCACTAATACAGTCAACTGATTTTTGTCGAAGGGATATAGGTAATTAAATCGATAAAGGATGTTTTCAACAATGGTGCTAGACCCATTATACATCTCCATGTAAAATAGGAATCTACACACAGATCTTACACCTTTGAAAAAACTCAAAATGCATCTTTAATCTAGATGCAAAATGCAAATGTACAAAATTTCTAGCAAGTAACATAGGAGAAAATCTAGATGACCTTGGATTTTTTTTATGTGTTTTTATTATTTTTGTTTTTCTTTAATTTTTGTCTTCTTTTTCTGATACCTAGGTAGGATCCAAAATCAGTAAGTTTTTAGATACAATACTATGAAAGAAAAAATTAATAAATTTGACTTTATTACAATTTAAAACTTTTGCACTGCAAAAAAAAAAAAAAAACCCTTGTTAAAAGAATGAACAGACAAGCCACATACTGGGAGAAAATATTTGAAAAAAAAATTGGATATAGGACTTACATCCAAAATAGGCAAAGAACTCTTAGAACTCAATGGTAAGGAAACAACCCAATTTAGAAAACGGACAAAAGATCTGCTGAGACCAGCTCAGTTGTGGAGACCCCAAGCCAGGCGGTGGTGAGGGAATTAGGAAACAGACACAAAGATAGAGTGCAAAAGTGGGATCAGAGTGGGATGTCAGGGGGCTGACAGTGTTTCCCAGCCCAGAGCAGACTCTGACCCACGTATTTATTCTTCGTGAACAAGTGATTATTTTTAATAAGCAGGTGCTCAGTGTTTCTTCATAGAGTAAAGATAGACTAAACATGCAGATAGTGCCTGTTCACTGCTAAAATAGAAATAAGCTAGAAAACACTGTGAGTCAGCAATGGGGACAAGGTCAAATATCCTCTGTTTGGAAGCTGATTTAACTAGTGCATGACCGGTACATACTGCTTACTATTCCAGCAGTTTTCTGCCTGGGGATGGCTCGGTGTTCCTTGCCGTCACCTCTCAGCAAACAACATATACTCCATCACACATGTCAAGACCTCCTCCAACAACAAACACTTCACCGCAGATGATAGACAGATGAAAAATAAGCATATGAAAAGATGCTCAACATCATATGTCATTATAGAATTACAAATCAAAATGGCAATGAAATATTCCTACACACATATTAAAAGGGGTGTTTTTTTTTTCTTTTTTGCATTTTAGGTTTTGGGGTACATGTGAAGAACATGCAAGATTGTTGCATAGGTACACACATGGCAGTGTGATTTGCTGCCTTCCTCCCCTTCACCTATATCTGGCATTTCTCCCCATGGTTTCTCTCCCCAACTCCCTACCCCCCGCTGTCCCTCCCCTATTTCCCTCCAACAGACCCCAGTGTGTGATGCTCCCCTCCCTGTGTCCATGTGTTCTCATTGTTCAACACCCGCCTATGAGTAAGAACATGCGGTGTTTGATTTTCTGTTCTTGTGTCAGTTTGATGAGAACGATAGTTTCCAGGTTCATCCATGTCCCTACAAAGAACCCGAATTCATCATTTTTCATAGCTACATAATATTCCATGCTGTATATGTGTCACATTTTCCCAGTCCAGTCTATCAGCGATGGGCATTTGGGTTGGTTCCAGGTCTTTGCTATTGTAAACTGTGCAGCAATGAACATTCAAGTGCATGTGTCCTTATAGTAGAATGATTTATAATCCTTTGGATATATAACCAGTAGTAGGATTGCTGGGTCAAATGGAATTTCTGTTTCTAGGTCCTTGAGGAATTGCCACACTGTCTTCCACAATGATTGAACTAATTTACACTCCCATCAGCAGTGTAAAAGTGTTCCTATTTCTCCACATCCTCTCCAGCATCTGTTGTCTCCAGATTTTTTAATGATTGCCATTCTGACTGGCATGAGATGGTATCTCAATGTAGTTTTGATTTGCATTTCTCTAAGATCAAGTAGGCTTCATCCCAGGTACGCAAGGCTCATTCAACATACGCAAGTCTATAAACATAATTCACCACATAAACAGAACCAAAGACAAAAACCACATGATTATCTCAATTGATGCAGAGAAGGCTTTGACAAAATTCAACAGCCCTTTATGCTAAAAACCCTCAATAAACTAGATATTGACAGAATGTATCTCAAAATAATAAAAGCTTTTTATGACAAACCAACAACCAATATCATACTGAATGGACAAAAAACTGGAAGCATTCCCTTTGAAATCTGGCACTAGACAAGGATGCCCTCTCTCACCACTCCTATTCAATATAGTACTGGAAATTCTAGCCAGAGCAATCAGGCAAGAAAAAGAAATAAAGGGTATTCAAATAGGAAAGGAGGAAGTGAAATTGTCTCTATTTGCAGACGACATGATTGTATATCTAGAAGACCCCATCATCTCAGCCCAAAAACTCCTGAACCTGATAAGCAACTTTAGCAAAGTCTCAGGATACAAAATCAATGTGCAAAAATCACAAGCATTCCTATACACCAATAACAGACTTAAAAAGAGTCAAATCAAGAACAAACTGCCATTCACAATTGCTACAAAGAGAATAAAATACCTAGGAATACAACTAACAAGGAACGTAAGGGACCTCTTCAAGGAGAACTACAAACCACTGCTCAAAAAAATAGGAGAGGACACAAACAGATGTAGAAACATTCCATGTTCATGGTTAGGAAGAATCAATATCATGAAAATGGCCATATTACCCAAAGTAATTTATAGATTCAGCACTATCCCCATCAAGCTACCAATGACCTTCTTCACAGAACTGGAAAAAAACACCTTAAACTTCATATGGAACCAAAAGGGCCCACATAGCCAAGTCAATTCTAAGCAAAAAGAACAAAGCGAGGGTTTCACACTACCGGACTTCAAACTGTACTACAAGGCTACAGTAATCAAAACAGCATGGTACCAAAACAGACATATAGACCAATGGAACAGAACAGTGGCCTCAGAGGCAACCCAACATATCTACAAGCATCTGATCTTTGACAAACCTGACAAAAACAAGCAATGGGGAAAGGAGTCCCTGTTTAATAAATGGTGTTGGGAAAACTGGCTAGCTATGTTCAGAAAGCAGAAACTGGACCCCTTCCTGACACTTTACACCAAAATTAACTCCAGGTGGATTAAAGACTTAAACATAAAACCTAACACCGTAAAAACCCTAGAAGAAAATCTAGGCAAAACCATTCAGGACACAGGCGTAGGCCAGGACTTCATGACCAAAACACCAAAAGCATTGGCAGCAAAAGCCGAAATAGACAAATGGGACCTAATCAAACTCCACAGCTTCTGTATGGCAAAAGAAAGTCATTAGAGTGAATCGGCAACCAACAGAATGGGAAAAAATTTTTGCAGTCTACCCATCTCCTTCTGGATATCCAGAATTTACAAAGAACTAAAAGAGATTTACAAGAAAACAACAAGCCCATTCAAAAGTGGGCGAAGGATATGAACAGACACTTTACAAAAGACCTACATGAGGCCAACAAACATATGATAGAATGGGTAAATTTTTTAGAAGCTGACATCAAGTGCTAATGAGGATGTGGGTATGTAGCAATGACAACATTCATTCATTGATGATGGAAATGCAAAATGATCCGGCCACTGTGGAAGACAGTTTTAAAGTTAATTACAAAGCTAAACATAGTCTTACTGTTACAAGATCTTTGGGGTATCTCTTTTCTGGCTGGAAACCCGTGACCAGTGGTGCCTTTGCCCAAGTTTTCCTCAGGCCCACTAGGCTCACTCTGCCCACTCAGCCTGGCAGGCTGCACTTGGTTCACACTATCAGCCTGTAACCCATGCCTCCAAGGGAGACTGTAAGTCAGGCATGAAGCAGCAAGGGATGTGTGAGCAAGTGTGGGGCCCAGCACTGCACAGTAAGACATGCCGGCTGCAGCTGTGGGGTGAGCAGCTCCAGGTGCTGGCCTGGGTGCTGGCTCTCTGTGAGACTGTAACTGAACCAGATGTACCACAAGAAGCTTCCCCAGCTTGCACAAGGGAATGCCGTGGTACACGGAAGCTTGGAGACCCAGGAATCACAAGGCCCCGAAGAAGTCACAGTCCTGGCTTGGGGAGCACCCTGGTCTGGGATCCCCAAAGGACCACAGCTTTTCTCTCCTTCTCTTTGCCCATGTAGCAAGCAAGGGGCATGTTTCAGCCCTGTTTGTGTTACAGTTCTTTTTAGCCTCACCATTTGGTGGGTCTCAAGTTCTTGTCTTGTGACTAGGAAGAATGAAGTATGCAGACAAGTAGAGATGACGAGGAGCTTTACTGAGCAATATGGAACAGCTCAGAGGAGAACGGCAGTGCCTAGCTCCTTTCTGCAGCCAGGGTGTCCCCTTGAGTGTTCAGCTCCTAGAAAAGAGAAGACCCTGGAGTGGGAAGCTCCTCTCTGCAGGCAGGTCATCCCATTGCCTCTGCAGCTCTCAGCAGAGAGGAGGCCCTAGAGAGGGTAGCCTCTCTTAGGCAGGTCACCCCCTCATCTCTTCATCATTTCTCCATCCTCTTCCCAAGTCTGGCCAAGTCCAGGATTTTTATGGGCAGCAGAGGGGAGAAAGTATGTGCTGATTGGTCTATGGGCAGTCATAGGCCCGCACAGGGAAAGGCACTAAAAGTCCCCCTCTGGTTCGTGGAACTGTCAGCCCAGCCACGCAGCTTCAGGCCTTCCCCAGCTTGAAGGTGGGGCTTCACCAGGGATCTGGCCCTTTCCACCCAGGAGCTTGTCTGCCTCCCACCACTATTTATGGCACCCAGGCTGTTCTTGCCAAGGGGTACCTGCAGGCCAGCCCTGAGCTGCCCTCAGTGCCCCCTCCTCAGCTTCCCTCCCATTCTCATCAGTGCCCAAAGTCCAGAGGGGGCCAAGGTGACAGGGCCTGGCATTTCAGCACTGCCCCAAGCATGCACACACCCAGCTGGGTTGCAACAGCGCCTGAGCTCGGCCCCAACCTTACTCTGAGACCAGAACATGAACTGACAGCAGGGAGAAGCCAACCAGCAGAAGCAGGCACTTCCAGGCCTGCGTTGGCAGGGGGTTCCTTCCCAGGCTCCTGAGAGTGCAGAGATGCCTGGATCTGCAGCCACAGTAGACTGCCTTTCAGGCTGTTCTTGATTCGAAGGAGTTCCACCAAGGATCCACCCTGCCTGTCTGCCTGTTTGGCTTCCTCTTTTCTCCTTTCTCATTACCTGTCTCCCTCTGGCTCCCTGGCTCCCTCTAAGACTCCTCCCATCTCCTTCTGGGTAAGGCAGTTGTTTCAATTTTAATAAGTGAAATATGAAACAGAGAAGCACCATTTCTGCCTCAAGACGCATGTAAAGAGGTGTAGATTCAGGTGAGTTCCTTTACAAACATTTAAAACTTATGTTTTCCTCTAATTTTAGTAGCCTATATCAGGAGTTCTTAAGCTTTGCTGCACATCAGAACCACCTACAGGGTCAGTAAATATGCATATTCCTGAGCTACCTCTGGAAGCTCTGATTCCTTTGCTGTGGGGATTTCCCAAGAAACTGCATTCCCTTCAGAAAAGCTGATCTGGGCTGGGCACAGTGGCTTATGCCTGTAATTCCAACACTTTGGGAGGCCAAGGCGGGCAGATTACTTGAATCTAGGAGCTCCAGACTAGTCTGGCAGATTTCTTGAGTCCAGGAGTTCCTCACCTAACATGGTGAGACCCCATGTCTACAAAAAATACCCAAGAAATTAGCTAGGTGTGGTAGCACATGTCTGTAGTACCAGCTACTCAGGAGGCTAAGATGAGAGGATCACTTGAGCTGAGGAGGTTGAGATGTTATCACGCCACTGCATTCCAGCATGGGTGACAGGGCAAGACCCTGTCTCAAAAAACAAAGAAAAATTCATCTGGGGACCATACTTTGAGTAGACCTGACATATAAATAATATTTTTCTTATGCTAAAGGAAGTAGAGAGGTTTATTCGGCTACACATCTTTATGTAATGCCTTGCTATTACTGGTGGCTGTGTAATTTAGAGCTGTCTTTCTCCATCTAAATTATGTTACAGTACATAAAGCTAAATTCACTCCCTTAGAGTTGAGGTGGGCCACGACGATGGGGGAGGGAGGAGACAACCAGCAAAAGGGAGCCAGGCCACCGAATGTAACTTGGAGAGGTTTGAGACGTGCCATCATTTTCCTTTTTATCCCCAAAGCCTTCCAGGTGCAGAACATGACTGCCTCTGAAATTTTTGAGTGAGTTAATAACCAGCAAAAAAATGATTTTTATAGATGCCCAATATCCCTTTTATTTCTAATTGCTGAAAATTTGTATGTTGAGCTTTGTCAAATGTTTTTCTACATTTATCAGAAAAGATTAGTTTTTGTTTGTATTCTATGAATATGATGACTTAAATTGATTGATATTCATGTATTAAAACAATCTCATATTTCTAGGATAAACTCAACTTTGTTATGTTATACTATTCTTTTAAAATGTATTGCTGGGTTTGATCTGCCAATATTTTGTTAAGAATTTTTCTGTCGGCTGGGCGTGGTGGCTCAAGCCTGTAATCCCAGTACTTTGGGAGGCCGAGACAGGCGGATCACAAGGTCAAGAGATCGAGACCATCCTGGCCAACATAGTGAAACCCCATCTCTACTAAAAATACAAAAAAATTAGCTGGGCATGGTGGTGCACGCCTGTAGTCCCAGCTACTCGGGAGGCTGAGGCAGGTGAATTGCTTGAACATGGGAGGCAGAGGTTGCAGTGAGCCGAGACTGCGCCACTGCACTCCAGCCTGGCACCTGTTGACAGAGCGAGACTCTGTCTCAAAAAGTATATATTAAAAAAAAAAAAAAAAAAAGAATTTTTCTGTCTTGGCCAGGCGTGGTGGCTCATGCCTGTAATCCCAGCACTTTGGGAGGCCGAGGTGGGTGGATGACAAGGTCAGGGGTTCGAGACCAGCCTGACCAACATGGTGAAACCCCGTCTCTACTACAAATACAAAAAAATTAGCTGGGCATTGTGGTGCACGCCTGTAATCCCAGCTACTCAAGAGAATCACTTGAACCTGGGAGGCAGAAGTTGCAGTGAGCCAAGATTTTGAGACTCTGTCTGAAAAAAAAAAAAAAAGAATTTTTCTGTCTTTTTTTAGGAGGAATATTATTCTGTAGTTTTCTCTTATTGTAATTTGTTGGTCTAATTTTGGTATGAGGGTTATTCTGGCCTCATAAAAAGAGTTAGAAAATATTCCATCCTTTATTTCTGTTAGTTTCTGTAAAACTGGTGTTATTTCTTCCCTAAATGTTTAAAAATGTTGCTAGAAAAGTCCTCTAGTTCTAAAGTTTTCTTTGTGGTAAGGATTTATATAGTTCATTCTATTTCTAGAACAAACGTAGGGCTATTCACATTTGCCATATCATCCTATATCAGTTTTGATATGTTGGATTTTAAAAGAAATTCATCCATTTAATTTAAGTCGTTGGATTTGTTAACATAAAATTGATCATAATATTGATTGGGTATTCCTGTAAAGTGTATAAGATCTGTAGCATATTCCCTCTCTTTGTTCTCAATCAATCTAGATAAGGTTTCAGCAGTTTTTTGGTGTTTGTGTCTTTGTTTCTTTGGTTGGTTTTTTCTTCTTTTTTTTCTTTTTTTTTTTTTTGAGACAGAGTCTCGCTCTTGTTGCCCAGGCTGGAGTGCAGTGGCATGATCTCAGCTCACTGCAACCTCCACCTCCCGAGTTCAAGCAATTCTCCTGCCTCAGCCTACTGAGTAGCTGGGATTACAGGCGCCTGCCATGAAACCTGGCTAATTTTTGTATTTTTAGTAGAGACAGGGTTTAGACATGTTGGCTGGGCTGGTCTTGAACTCCTGACCTCAGGCGATCCACCTGCCTTGGCCTCCCAAAGTGCTGGAATTACAGGCATGAGTCACTGCACCTGGCCTGTTTTTTTTCTTTTTTGAGACAGGGTTCTGCTCTAACACCCAGACTGGAACGCAGTGGTGCTATTATAGCTCACTGCAGCCCAAAACTTCTGGCCTCAAAAGATTCTCCTGCCTCAACCTTTCAAAGCACTGGAATTATAAGCAGGAGCCACATCTGTGGGCTGATTGTATCAATGTATTAAAATGTTGTCAAACAACCAATTTTGATCTTGTTTATTTTCTTTTTAAATTTTCTATGTTATTTCTTTTATTTTTATTAATGCTTTCTATTTACTTTGAGTTTAATTAGCTCTTCTATTTATAGCTTCTTAAGTCACTGATTTAAGTCTTAGATTTTAGATATTTATTCTTTCATATACAAACATTTAAAGCTAAGAATTTCTCTCCAAGAACTGCTTTAGTTGCATTCCATGAATTTTGGTATTTTCATTATTACCAGTTCAAAATATTTTCTACTTTGCCTTTTGAGTTCTTCTTTGACTCAGAGATTCTTTAGAAGTATGTCAGTTGGGTTTTTTTTAATAAAACACAATCACTTTATTGATTTCTTATAACCAAACACTGCCAACTAGCATTCTTTCCACTCACACATCATTAAAAACAAAGGACATTTCCTCCTTAGTATTTCAAATGATGCATTACACAATAAACAACGTTAGAACTTAAAATGCACCCTGATTATGTAAACCGGTAATCTGTTTAAAAAAGCATAACCAATAATTTGGCCCCTTTCTTCATAAGATGGAAATTTAAATATTTCTCCTGATAGTCCTGAGGTTATCATTATGGTAGTGCAAAGTGTGGCACATATAGTTTCATCTAGAAAGGTCTGTATTTTGCACACCTTATTTAAACGAACAAAATGTGCATTAACAAAATGCATACAGTCAACACACGAGAGAAAACATGTTTCAAATACAAGGCACACCCTTGGGCCACCACATTATTTAGGTTTTGCATTATCATTTATGGCATTATAGATTAATTACACATAACATACTTTTATGCATTTAACCCTAAAGATAAGAAAAATAATTGTTGCTTGAAAAAAATTATTCCAGGTAGCCATTCGGTTAGTATCAGAACAAACTAAACCTCCCTGAGTTTAGTGTCTGCCAAGTTGGAATCATTAGTTCAAGTCAGTGAATCAGATATTCCACACATTTCACAGTGACTGTTTCCCAAGTCCTGGTAATGCCTCTTCTCCCATTCTGCCAGATGATGAAGCATTTCCGGGATGCCCTTTCTATGTGATTTTCCTTTTTTTTTTTTTTGCTAGATTAACCATTACTGTATTATTTCCTCTTCTCCCCTCTTTTGTGGCCTTCCATTTTAATTGCTGATAAATCCTTTCAGAATTTCCTCAGGGAGCTCCATAAGGGGAAGTTCTGGAGATGTAAAATCCAAGGAAGAAAGACTGGGGATTGAAATGTCCTTGCCTTTCCCGGTATTTGCTGCAAACTTCTGCCAGGTTGAGGAGACTGTAGCCGTTTCTGAATGTGGCAGCAAGCTCCATGACTCCGACGTTTCAACAAACTCAGCATCTACATCCAGCTCCTTTTCTACTGGGCCTTTTAGAAGTCTGGCCTTTTCAGCCTCTACTCGTTTATTTTCGTTCCTTAATCTTGCCTTCTCAGCCACAACGAATTCCACATGCCTCTTCAAATCTGCAGTTTTGGTTGCCTACTCCTCTATAATTGTTTTATCATCTTTTGGGGCTTTGCTTCCAATACATGGCTCTGCTGACTCACTCTTTTGCTGAAGTAAATATAATAGTGTGTCTTGGATCCCTGTCAAAGATCCCCTGAATCTCAGGCATGTGTTTCTCTGTACTTCTGAGAAAGCGGGCTTTCTCAGAAAAGGGCTGTCCTTCTGAGAAAGGGGGCTCTGGCTCTCTGGATCCTCAGCAGAGGATTTGTGAGATGCCTGAAGATGGACAGCTACATCCCTGTCTGTGTTCTGCTAGGCTTTCAATCTTTCTTTACACTGGCCCCTTTTCCATCTCTCTTGGATGAGGAGGAGCTGTTTCATGTGGCTATCCCTTTGCAATTCCAGTGAAAGATGAGCCTGCTCAGATTGTGTTAGCTTCATGGCTTCAGAAAGATATGCCGCAGCCTTTTCGTGACAAGAAATAGCGTCTTCATATTTGCCTGCAGCTAATAAACGATCTGCTCGTCTGCTCTGTTGATGAGCCAGGTTGAGGGGTCCTTCCATTACTTCCATAGACCCCAGGGTAAGCAGCGGCCTCAGAAGGGGAGCTGTGGTGCTGGCGAACATGGACGGCACTGCAGGGGAACACAACGCAGCCACAGAGACTTCGGCCCCTCGCTGCACCCCAAGAACCAGCGGTGGGCGCAGAGAGAGCAGCAATCTCACCACTTCCTCCTCCGGCGCCTCGCGCGAACCCACCCCCTGCGCCGCAGCCGTGGCTACGTATGGCGCCATGACGTCACAAGCGCCCAGAGTTTTTTTATTATTTCCAAATTGTTGAAGTTTTTCTTGATATCTTGTTATTGATTTCTAATTCCTTTTGAGTCTTTTATGTAATTTTTTTCTCTGCTGAGATTTTCTATCTCTCCATTCATTATGAATATAGTTTCCTTGAGAACAGATACAATAGTTAGACTTCCATACGTATTTACAAATTCCCACATGTGGCTCCTCTCACAGACAGTTGCTTGTCTTTTCTCTTGAGTATGGGTCATGTTTTCCTGTTTCTTTACATGCTGAGTAATTTTGGATTGTGCCCAGAAGAACATTGTTATGTTGTGTAGACTCTAGATTTTGTTTCATTTTTCTGAAAAGTGTTGATTGGTTATTTGGTGTTTGTCTTAACAGGCATTTAAGTTGTATAAACAAAAAACATAATCCTAAGCCCCCCAGCTAACTGAATGGACTCCTCTTCTCAGCCAAGGCCATTCTAAAGTAAAACGAAAACACTAGTTCAGGCCGTGATGCGAATGGGCAGTCAGACATGCCTCATTATCCTCTCCTCCTTTTGTAATCTGGTACAGCTGACCAGCATTAACATTAAAGCAGCCCTTAAGCCTGATAAAATAGACTCTTTGTAGCAATAAGATACCAACCTGACAGATAGCAGGCCCTGAAAGAAGTATTTTACCCCAAAATAAATTTCCTTGATAGATTTTGAAATGGCCCTGCAATGCTATCTCTTGTGGGGAAAATACATTCTGTAGAGAATACCCTTTCCATTATAATTCTTTTCTCTGATCCAGAAGATAATTAAGAGTCCAGCTTTTTTTTTTCTTTTTGAAACAGGGTTTTTCTCTGTCACCTAGGTTGGAGTGCAGTGGCGTGATCATGGCTCTCTGCAGTCTTACCCTCCTGGAAGCAATCTTTCCCCACCTGCCACCACCCCACAGTTTCCTGAGCAGCTAGACTATAGGCATGTGCCACCACACCTGGGTAATTTTTTAATTTTTTGTAGAGACAGCGGTGTCACTATATTGCCCAGGTTGGTCTCAAACTCCTGGGCTCAAACAATCGTCTCCCTTTGGCTTTTCCAAAGTGCTGAGATTACAGGTGTTAGCCACTGTGCCCAGCCACCACACGACTTTAAACTCCATGTTTCTATCATTTCAGTTGCTCTAAACGTCCCTGCCATCTGGTCCAGATGGAGTCCTCAGGCAACCCAGAGAGCACCACCTTTTTTTACTATGACCTTCAGAGCCAGCTGTGTGAGAACCAGACCTGGGTCTTTGCTACATTCGCCACCACCATCCTATACTGCCTGGTGTTCCTCCTCAGCCTAGTGGGCAACAGCTTGGTGCTGTGGGTCCTGGTGAAGTATGAGAGCCTGGAGTCCCTCACCAACATCTTCATCCTCAACCTATGTCTCTCAGACCTGGTGTTCGCCTGCTTGTTGCCTGTGTGGATCTCCCCGTACTACTGGGGCTGGGTGCTGGGAGATTTCCTCTGCAAGCTCCTCAATATGATCTTCTCCATCAGCCTCTACAGCAGCATCTTCTTCCTGACCATCATGACCATCCACCGTTACCTGTCCGTGGTGAGCCCCCTCTCCACCCTGCGTGTCCCCTCCCTCCACTGCCGGGTGCTGGTGACCACAGCTGTGTGGGTAGCCAGTATCCTGTCCTCCATCCTGGACACCATCTTCCACAAGGTGCTTCCTTGGGGCTGTGATTATGCCGAACTCACGTGGTACCTCACCTCGGTCTACCAGCACAACCTCTTCTTCCTGCTGTCCCTGGGGATTATCCTGTTCTGCTACGTGGAGATCCTCAGGACCCTGTTCCGCTCGCGCTCCAAGCGGCGCCACCGCACGGTCAAGCTCATCTTCACCATCGTGGTGGCCTACTTCCTCAGCTGGGGTCCTTACAACCTCACCCTGTTTCTACAGACACTGCTTAAGACCAATGTCATCCGGAGCTGTGAGGCCATCCAGCAGCTGGAATACGCCCTGCTCATCTGCCGCAATCTCGCCTTCTCCCACTGCTGCTTCAACCCGGTGCTCTACGTCTTCGTGGGGGTCAAGTTCCGCACGCACCTGAAACATGTCCTCCGGCAGTTCGGGTTCTGCCGGCTGCAGGCACCCAGCCAACCCCCGGTGCCCGAGTCCCCTGGCGGGTCCTACAATGAGGGCGCCTCCTTCTACTGAGGGTCCTGTGGCGGTGCAGGCGCAGGTGGACAGGGGACTGGAATGGGGGTCACAGAGAAACGCGCCTGAAAGGAGCATTGCAGAGCACACAACAAACAGTGGGGACGCCACCTGCCGCTGCTGACTTGCGGTGAAGGTGATTCATAACGCCAGTGGGTCCCGCCAGCCTCTCGTCGGCAGGAAAGTGGCTTCCTACCTGGGAATTTTATACTGCCACCCGACAAACATTTCTTGAACTCTTGAGTTCATCATGCGAGCTCCTTCATTTGGACATGTGTTTCTAATCAGTGCTTGGTTCAGAAGGTTCTACAACATGAAAGGATTCTAGGAAAGGCGTTTCCTTGGAGAGTTTACAGGGCCTAAAGCTCAGTGTGTGTGATAACTGCGCAATGCTGACCGGAACAGGGTCTCCCTTTCCTGACTGTAGGGTTGTCCCAACTGGTTTATTCACTTTGGAGGCACTGGCTCCATATTCCTCAGATACTGCTGGATGAGGCTGCCGCAAGACAAGAGTCACCATACCCTGAGATAAGCACAGTCATGTTGAAATGTGGGTTCTAAAAATCCACAACTAGACTGGAGAAATGTTCTGCATCCTAGATCCAAGTCCCAGCCCATGAACTGGCCCTTAGAAATTCAGCTTATAAATATTTGATTGAAGGAATGAATGTAATAAACTTCCTTCTGCACTGTATTCAGAGAATACAGAGATGAATGACATACAGTTGCTACCCTCCAGGGGCCAACAGCTCAGCCCCAAAGTCTGACCCAGCTTGGTGAACACCCACTTTGGTGAAGGCATCTAGGGTGGACTCCTCCGACAGCTCACCTTTCCCAGGTGGGTAGTGAGCTGACTTCAGATTCGTCCCTTCGCACCTAAAGTGTCCTCCTCCTATTTGGTTGATAGTGCCAGCTTCCCCACACCCGCCCACACTCCAAACCTCAAGTTCTGTTGGAGGCCTGTATTTTCTTTCCCTAAATATTCACAGATAGGTCCAAATGACTATGCCTGTCTAGTGGCTTTCAGAGTTGATTCATTCTTGCCATTGCACGCACATGGTTTCATCTCTGAAACAGGGCCTCACTTTGTTCATGTCTCCCGGCTGCTCCTCCCTTTCCCCACCAGGCCTTGGTGTCTCCCCTCCACTCCTCCCTTTCCCCACCAGGCCTTGGTGTCTCCCCTCCACTCCTCCCTTTCCCCACCAGGCCTTGGTGTCTCCCCTACGCTCCTCCCTTTCCCCACCAGGCCTTGGTGTCTCCCCTACGCTCCTCCCTTTCCCCACCAGGCCTTGGTGTCTCCCCTACGCTCCTCCCTTTCCCCACCAGGCCTTGGTGTCTCCCATACACTCCTCCCTTTCCCCACCAGGCCATCCTCTGCCCTGACACCAGGTGCTTTGAAATCCTTAGTGGCTCCTCATTACTTACAAATAAAGTCCAAACACCTTAGCAAGGCTTTCAAGGCCTCCACAATCTGATGCTAGCCAACTTTTCCATTCTTATTCCACTCTAAGCCTCCTCCCTGCAAGAGCTTGGTGTCCAACCCCAAAACACCACTGGCCTTATCCTAGACACTCATCTCTCCAACATCCTACCTCTAGGCATCTGTCATGCTGTCACCTGGGCCTGTAACAGACAGGACAGCTTCTCCAGGAAGCCCTTCCCAATCTGCAAATTAAGAGAACACTCTCTGGATTGTTGTGGAATTCTGCTTGCCCCCTCTAAAATGGTACTTGTCATTCTCCACCTTGTGTTGTAGTTACACAGATGCAATGTCTTCCCTCCCTGCCCATCGGGCTGCAAGCTGCTTAAAGGCAGGGACCTGGTCTTGAACCACATGTTCTATCACTGTGTGCTCAGTGGGAGCAAAAAATCCACAGCTGTTATTATCCTTCAGATTTATGCCCTGCGGCACACTTTACCTTCTTTGTCCCAGGCTGCTTCTCTATAAATATTAACCTTTCTTTCCTAGTATACACTCTCGGAGAGTAGTAGAAAGGGTAGAGTAGTAGTAGAGAGATTGCTTATTTCTCTTTCTCTCTGTGGCAATGGCTATGCTTGATCTTGCCTTCTAGTTCATGGTACACATGCCTGCCTCTCACACTGGCCCATTGCTTCACACAAGGGCATAAATAAAAGCCACTCTAAACTTTGCCATCCACAAAGACCTAGGCCCAATCTGTGAACCTGATTTGGCTCTGGAGTGGGGATTTGGAAAAGCTTCCCATGTGATTCTGACATGCACCTCCATTAGGTACATTTGGCTGCAATTTTTTTTAAAAAATGAGGAGTCCAGAGTCTTCTACAGTCCCTTGAGCAGGGATTTGCACACAGAATACACTCAATATATTGTTATTGAATAAAGTGGATACCAGAATAGCCCTTAATAGCCCTATGGCCAACCTGGAGAGAACTTGTAAGGCACTACCCCTTCAGTTCCAGATGCAGCTTCAGTGATCTATTTGATCTGGAGGAGTTTGATCAGACTAGGGAAGAGCCAGGGTCTAACTTTCATGAGGCCAGTGGCACCTGCTGGAGAAGGCTGGGCGACACACCAATGAAGGAAAGGGGCTCCCATAGGCCTGCCAGCCTAGAGCTGGGGTCACTACTTACCACTGATGGAAGAAATGGCATAAGGAAGAGATAATGAGGTAGTTTGTGGAATCAGAGCTAAGCTTATGGGCTTCTCATCGGCCTAATCTTTCGAACACACTTCACACTGATTCTTAATGTATTGTTCAGCTTTTATTCACAGGCCAGGCTGAGCCAGGAAGCAGAAAGGCAAAGGACTCCTACTCACATACCCACTCGTCAAAACCAAAGCACCTTGGGCTTTGAACCCACCCTTCTTAGAAGGCAGGTTTGGGGACTGATGCCCCTTAAGAGGCTCACTCCACCCTCTCCCCGTGCCATCCCATTTCTACCCATCCCAAGATGCTTATCTGAGTATTTCTTTCAGTACATCCAGCCATCTTCCTGGGCGCATTTTATATCTGAGTCTTTACACTTCTGGTGATATTTTGGCATCCCTAATAGACGGACTCCCAGGGCAGTCTTTAATCAGGAGTCTTCCCCTAATCTAGCTCCTCAAGAATCCAAGGGAAGAGGCACAAAGAGAAGTATGAATGGGAAGACAGAAGGGCAACCCAGTCAGAAAGTGGTGGCTGATACTGTTGAGAAGGAGCTGGCAGAGAGCTGCACACCGGGAGCTATACTGTCTTTCCCTGACCACAACCTCCATTGGCCACCTCCTGCGCTTCTCCTCCCTCCACCCATGGAAACCACTGCTCAATCTCAGCTGGCCTCTTGCAGGCCTATCTCTCCCTCCAAACAAAGGTGTCCTGGACACAGGGCTGCAGACCTCTAGCCACTCCTGGAACACACACACACAAACCCACAGTGGTTCTATAGCATTTACACCTCCACATTCTTTTAGACAGAATCCAGAAGAGAGGAACCTTGCTATCTCTGAAGCAGAGCATGTCTCCAAGCTCAGGGCAGCCCCAGACCTCCAACGGCCTCAGGTGGAGTGGAAATCCCTCAAGGGCACAAAGCCAGTCCCTGCCACCTCACTCGGTATCTGGCAATGTTTGTGGTTGGATGAGTGGGTGAACAGGAGATCATCTTTTGGCTTTTTTCTACTTCCGTTTCCTGTTACCACACTTGCCCACATTGCATCTTCTTGTCAACACCAGGTACTCGGCCCATGAGCTTCTTGTGACCTTGGTCAACCCCAGGTACTCTCCCCATGAGCTTCTTGTGAACCTGTCTAGGGTCCACCAGCCCAAACATCATTTGTTTTGTTTGGAATTAAGCTTTGTTAAACCGTTCACAGCTTTCATTTCATTCTTGAACTTTCCCAGTGCAACTGCCTGTGATGGGACAAAGAAGTCCACAAACACGGAAACCTGGTCTAAAGAAGTCCAAAGTAAACCGTCTGTGGAGTCAAATTGCATTTGAGCCCTAGACCTCAACTCCAAATCCAAGCTCTTTCCCACCGTGACCTTAGGCCTCTCAAGGCTCAGTTTCCTCATCTATAAAGTGTAGGGAAGCCAGTAACAGACTCACCCACACTATGAGGGTGTGCATGAGGTCATGTAGTAAAAGAATTTACTTTGTAGATCATTCTGTCCCAGATGAGTGTGAATTACTATGCATCATTTCATTCAAAAAGAAAGCTTCATTGTATTATATGCACAAATAAAAGATTAACATATGTTGTCTTACCTTTGGCTGTCTACAGTCAGGCTGCTGTAACAAATACCATAAACTGGGTGGCAAACTCTCAGCCCATAGCACTGGTTATGTCCCCTCATTTCTACCAAGAGCATATAGGTTCATAAAAGTCTTCTATTGGCTGGGTGTCTGTAATCACAGTACTTTGGAAGGCGGAGGTGGGTGGATCATGAGGTCAGGAGTTCAAGACCAGCCTGGCCAAGATGATGAAACCCCATCTCTACTAAAAATACAAAAAAATTAGCCGGGCATGGTGGCATGTGCCTGTAATTCCAGTTACTCAGGAGGCTGAGGTGGAGAATAGCTTGAACCCGAGAGGCAGAGGTTGCAGTGAGCCGAGATCACACCACTGCACTCCAGCCTGGGTGACAGAGCAAGACTCTGTCTCAAAAAAAAAAAAAAAAAATCTTCTATTTATGGAGGCTCTGGGTTAGGGATTAGGGATTGGCAAACAAAGTGTGAAACAAGGACTGTGTGAGTCAGGGTAGTGGGAAACTGGGTCAATTTAGACCTTAGGTGAAATTGTCCAGGACACCAAATCTGTCTTGAATGTTCTGTGACTCAGTCTCCTGTCCCCATCTCTCTCCTGGCTTGATACCCAGGTCTTCTGTCTCCAAGTCCAGGGCTTTTTTTTCCCCTGTATTATAAAATATCTGGGCCTGAACAAGGACCTTTCAGAAATACAGTCCTACAGTCAGAAGAAATGATACTATTACTGGCTGGGAATTTCAGGCATGCTGAGAACTTGGTGTGAGATACTTGGGGTTTCAGGGAAGTTTGGGAAGGGTAAGAGGAATTATCCTGACTCTTCACAACTTATTCTGAGCATAGAGCTTTGCTCTCCACCTTGGGCCCAGCCCAGATCGTAGATGTGGGGTTGCTGCAACCCCTCCCACACCCCCCCCACCCGGCCCCTCCACAAAAGGAAGTGAGACCAGAGGGACCAAAGAGATACAAAGGAAGCTTGGCTCTTTCACTTTGACTGTGTCAGAAAATCAGCGTTGAGCATCATTTATGGTTAGAAAGAAGACATGGACAACAGTTGGATGGTTGCAGGATTGAGAGGGGAGGGAGAGGTATGAGAGAGTGGCATGCAAACCTCCAGGCAATCCCTGGCTGATTTTGTAGAGTACTTTCCCAATGCAAGGGCAGAGTAAAGCCCATGTTGTGGAGAGTGAGACCACAAAAATGAATTGGCCTCCCTCTCGAGTTCGCCACCCTCTAGTCATTTCCAGTTGAAGAAAAGTTTCCACAGGATTACTCCAGGCCCAAGAAATTACTGTCCCTTTTCCCAGCCCATCTTGCTGACCTCTCTTGACTGAAAGAAAATGACCTGGCTCGATTGTCCACACAACTGAGGATGCACACTTTAAATGTATTATAAAAGCTCTTCCAAGACACTTTGCAATGAACTGTGGGAGTGTGGGGTAGGAGGCACCCACCTTGACCTGCCCCCACCCTCAACTTTGGTTACAATTGGTTCAACAATATGCCAATATAAAGTTTCCCAATAGTAAGGATAAATTGGGGTCAGGGGGAGTGGAAAGAACCACTGAGCCCTACTATTTTATCAAAGAATCTTCTGTTTACTTCAAAATTAGAGAAAAAAAATTAGACCCACTTTTCGGGCTGAGTCTTCAGCGAGTCACTTCCCCTCCTTCGAAGCTTATTTCTTCATCTTAACTAGAGAGGTTTGCACGCAGAGCCCTTCTTATGCTTAAAAACAAAGTCCATGGGTCTAAAAAATGTCATGACTTACTTTTTCATGAAATTCTTCAGGGGATACAAATCTATAGCTTAGGGCAGGTTACAGGTTGAATTGTGTCATCCTCTGCCCCCAGATTCATATATTCAGCTCCTAGCCCACAGTCTCTCTGAATATGACCTTATTGGGCAATAGGATTATGGCAGATCATATAAAATGAGATTATGCTGAGGTAAGGTGACTTTATAATCCAATATGGCTGGTGTCCTTACAAAAAGGGTAAATTTGGACGCAGGCACAGACACAGGGAGAATGTCATGTGAAGACTAGAGTTATGCTGCCACAAGCCAAGAAACACCAAAGATTGCCAGCAAACAACCAGAAGCAAGGAGAAAGGGATGGAGCAGATTCTCCTTTACAGCCCCAGAAGGAAGCAATCATGCTGACACAGAGATCTCAGACTTCCCAGTCTCCAGAACTGTGAGACAGTACATTTCTCTCGTTTGAGCCACCCAGTCATGGACCTTGGTTAATGGCAGCCGGAGCAAACTAATACAGGACACAAATACAGGGTGGGAGGGGAATCCCAGTGCACCTCCAAACCTTCCATGATGTTCCAGTGTCTCCTGCATCACAAAAAAGGCTACACCTAACTGAAGACATGCACAGAAGATTGGAACTAGTGTTTACCTGTACCTACTGTGTTCTAGGTCCACACGTTTTCATAACTCACAGCTACCTTGCGGGGTTTCTGTTTTCTCTGGTTTGACTAAGGAGGACACTGGGGATCAGAATAGGATCCCACTCTAACATCCAGGGCTAAATGTCAGATCACACGGGGAGCTTAAAAAATGTCTGAGTTTCTCCCCCAAAGGTTCCGATGCAATTGTTCTAGGGTACAGCCTGGTCTGAAGATGGTTTTAAAGTCTCCCGGTGGCTCTTACATACAGCCAAGTTTGACAATCACTGATCCAGTATCTTTATGCATTCATTCACTCAATGAATATTTATGAGCACCTACTATGTGCTAGAAACTGTGCTATATGCCTTGCACACATTATGCCACATTCTCACAATTTTACAAGGTAGGCATTGTCTCTACCCAGGTGAGAAAAGCGGGGCTTGGAGAGATAAATGACTTTCTTAAGTTAAAGCCAAACTAGGGATTTTCAGCTCAGGTCTGTGTTGTACCCAAACACCTACTCTTCCCCTCACATCTTGCCAATTTCCCTAAAGATATTTTCATCAGGACTCTTAACCATAAGCAACAGAAATTGCCTCTAGTTGCCATGGCAGAAGAAAATGTATAGAAAAGATACTGGACACGATTTCATTGTAATTGCATCAGTGATGCATCAGGGTACAGTGTCATGATGTCTGCAACTATATCACAAATGATTTAGAAAAAAAGAAAAAAGAAAAATGTTTATAATTGTACATTAAAATTGGGGAGAAATGACATACAGAAGAGGTTATATGCAAAGAAAGAGAAAAGCTATTGTTGAGTAGCTTACAAAACTGGTGGGGAGGCAGGAGAAACAGGTAGGACAAAGGGAGGTGGTCTCTGGCACAACAACCCCAGAAGCCAAAGGATACAGTGATTCTAGAAAGACTTCTCCTGCCCCCATTACAAAAAACAGGCACACGAGGTTCGCAGAGTGAGTCAAGGCCACACGCCGACACTCTGGCCTCAAGGGAGCTGGGAAAGAGTGCCCAGGCTTCCTTAGCTCCTGTAGAAGTGGGCTCTGCCTCCCACCAAAATTCATGTGATGAGGAATCCCCACAAGCAGGGAGAAATCAACCACAGGATTAGCTAATGGCCACCACAAGTGTGAAAGAGGTTACTGAGGTTTTCTACTGCTCAGCCTTGCAGAGTCTAAGCCACTAAGATAGGAGGTCAGAGGTGTGACACCATTGGGGACACCCAAAAACACTTTAGGATAAGCCTTTGACAAGTGATATGATCAAACCCACCCCAAATTGCTCCCATCAGCAATACATCAGCAGAACTACTCAAGGGACAGTGATGCACTTGGAAAATGGTGTGCTCAATTTTCTACGATAGTGCTATTGAGAATTTCCTTCCTACCAGCCATTTACTTAAAGGTTATCTCTCGGTAGCAAAGCTGAGTTTTTCTAAAGAGGGTTTTTCAATTTCTTCTCATATCTTGGATGGAGTTAATTTCCTTTATTCTGAGTGTCGAGAGCCAGTTTGAAAATAAGAGAACTTGAGCTGGGCACGGTGGCTCACGCCTATAATCCCAGCCCTTTGGTAGGCTGAGGCAGGCAAATAACGAGGTCAAGAGTTCGAGACCAACCTGTTTAAAATAGTGAAGCCCCATCTCTATTAAGAATACAAAAATTAACCAGGCATGGCGGCTCATGCCTGTAATCCCAGCTACTCAGGAGAATCTCTTGAACCAAGGAGGTGGAGGTTGCAGTGAGCCTAGATCATGCCACTGCACTCCAGCCTGGGAAACAGAGCAAGACTTCACCTTGGGGGAAAAAAAGAAAGAAAAGAAAAGAAGGGAACTTTATTTTTCCACTCAGAAAAAAGAGAGAGACTTTGTTACACAGTCTTGGGCAAGGAAATATTTAAGTTTGTGTTGAGATGTGGAGGCTTCAGTAGTGGAAATGTCACTGAATTTGGAGTCTGAAGACCAAGATTGTAATCCCAGCTCTGCCAGTAGCTGGCTAGGGGCACTTTTGGAAACAGTAATGATGATGACAATCATTAACAGATCAGGAGACAGGCCAGGCGTGGTGGCTCAAGCCTGTAATCCCAGCACTTTGGGAGGCCGAGGCCGGTGGATCACAAGGTCAAGAGATCGAGACCATCCTGGTCAATGTGGTGAAACGCCACCTCTACTAAAAATACAAAAAATTAGCTGGGCGTGGTGGCATGTGCCTGTAATCCCAGCTACTCAGAAGGCTGAGTCAGGAGAATTGCCTGAACCCAGGAGGCGGAGGTTGTGGTGAGCCGAGATCATGCCATTGCACTCCAGCCTGGGTAACAAGAGCAAAACTCCATCTCAAAAAAAAAAAAAACAAAAAAAAACAGGAGACAATAGATGCTAGAGAGGATGTGGAGAAATAGGAACACTTTTACACTGTTGGTGGGAGTGTAAATTAGTTCAACCATTGTGGAAGATAGTGTGGCAATTCCTCAAGGATCTAGAAATAAAAATACCATTCGACCCAGCAATCCCATTACTAGGTATATACCCAAAGGATTATAAATCGGCCTATTATAAAGACATATGCACATGTATGTTCATTGCAGCACTGTTTACAGTAGCAAAGACCTGGAACCAATCTAAATGCCCATCGATGATAGACTGGATAAAGAAAATGTGGCACATATACACCATGGAACACTACGCAGCCATAAAAAAGGATGAGTTCATGTCCTTTGTAGGGACATGGATGAATCTGGAAACCATCATTCTCAGCAAACTGACACAAGAATGGAAAACCAAACACCACATGTTCTCACTCATAGGTGGGTGTTGAACAATGAGAACACATGGAGACAGGGAAGGAGCATCACACACTGGGGCCTACTGGGGGTTAGGGGAGGGACAGTGGAGGGTGGGGAGATTAGGGAGGGATAACATGGGGAGAAATGCCAGGTATAGGTGATGGGGGATGGAGGCAGCAAATCACACTGCCACGTATGTACCTATGCAACAATCCTGCGTGATCTGCACATGTACCTCAGAACCTAAAGTACAATAAAAAAAAAAGAAAATGGGATGATAGTGGTGGTGGTGATGGTGACAATAATGATGATGGTGATCATGACAGTGACAATCATGATGGTGGTGGCAATAATGCTGCTGCTGCTGCTACTGATGATGGTGAGACAATGTAGCCAGCAACTATTCAGCACTAACTTTACATCAGGCACCGTGGTAGAGAGCTTGGTTTGCCTTAGCTCATTTAACGCTCACAAAACCATTTGCAATTGCTGTTATTGCCCCTTCTCTAGATGAGGATGGTGACACATGGGGAGGCATTAAACAAATTATCCAAAGTCACATAGTCAGGACTCAAACCTAAACTTTCAGCTAGCACTGTGCCTCCTTTCATAAGCCTACTGACGTTTCTAGACCTTAGTTTCTTCATCTGTAATACAAGGATTTCGATCAGAGGGTTTTTACCAGGCATGCATGACAGAATCACCTGGAAAGGTACTTAAAACTGCAGATGTCCTGGCCCTGTCCTAGACCCACTGAATCAGAACCCTGAGGAGGGTAAGGCTCCAGGACATGTATTTTTTGTTAAGTCTGGATGGACCTGGACAGCTACATTTTTAAATACCCTCCCAAGCGATTCCAGTACCCCCAGTGAGAACCAGTGAACAAACATAGAGACACTGGTCCCTTATATCTCCTCTGGTTTTCATCTGCATGTGCTAGTGTGTTTCCTGGAACACTAATCCTTAACACGGCTCATGACCAGAGGTTCCTGGGGTGATTCAAGTGCAGATGGCGTTTCTATCAGCAGCAGCATTCAGTGGGTCTAGACAGGACCAGGGCATCTGCAGTTTTAAGTACCTTTCTAGGTGATTCTGTCATGCACTCCTGGTAAAAACCCTCTAATCTAATAGTTGCTGGCTACACTGTCATATCATCAGCAGCAGTAGCAACAGTACCATGAGAACAGTACTCTTTTCTCCATGAGAACGTGGATAAAAATGTTCTTTTCTCCATTGTGGAGACTTCCAGTGCTGTCCCGGCCACCCTGGCCTGAGGCTACTTCATGAGGAGGGGTGACCAAAGAATGGTGATGCCAAGTCCCACCTGCTGCTCCGTTTGACTCAGTCTCTCACAGAGATGCTGTCATTGTGAGCTGAGGACCACGGCTACTGAGCTCTTCCACCCAATCTTCTCATGAAGTCACCTCTCTGCTGTCCCTCTGCCAGGCCACTGCAATGAGTTTTCTCCAGTTTGTTCTTGCAACTCCAGCTTATGCTGCCTCCCTCAGGCCATTGCCTCCTTTCATCAGTCTGGCTTGGAGGGACCAGGACAAGAATGGAGGAGGAGGGACTCGTCCTTCTCATTGCCACTCTCTCCCAAGCCTGTCCTCTTAATTCTCACATTTTACTGAAGCATTTGGGAATAACCAAAGTAAAGAATCACTTAGAGAAGGCATCTGGTAGTGTCTAAGTCTAGACCCCAGACTGACTTTCAGGAACCTTTTTTTTTAAAACTGGAGACAGGGTCTCTAGCTAATTGTTTGTGGGTTTTGGTTGTTATTGTTGTTTTGGTAGAGATAGGGTTTCATCATGTTGTCCAGGCTGGTCTTGAACTACTAGGCTCAAGCAATTCACTGGCCTTAGGCTCCAAAAGAATTAGAATTACAGGATTATATGGCCCCTATGCTTGGTGGGGCTTAAAATTTTGTTTCTGGTTTACACATATGATCCAGCAATCCCACTCCTGAATATGTAACCAAAAAGATTCAAAGCAGATGATTCAAAAATGTCTCAAAAAGATATTTATACCTGTTTATCTTAGCATTATTCTCAATAGCCCAGAGGTGCAAGCAACCCAGATTTCTATCAATGGATGGAAGAAGAAAATGTGGCATATGCACATGAAGGAATATTATGCAGCCTTGAAAAAGAAGAAACTCTTGCCACACACTACATCTGAATGCACCTCAAGGACATTATGCTAAGAAAAATAAGCCATAGTCATAAAAGTTCAAATACTATGTGAATCTACTCATATCACAACAAAGCAGCTTAGCAGCTTAGCCTTAAACTGTTTTAAACCTTGTTTCTCCTTTCCTCTTTCCTTCTCCCCGACCAGTCTCAAGATGTAATTTTGAGACAAACTGAATATGTGTCTCCTTTCTTCTTGAAATACAGCCTTGGAATGTGCTGTGAATATCCATTACTTTTCTTTTCCCATGCTGTGCTCCCATGCCTTGTGCACATCTATTTGCCTAGATGCTTATTGCTTAACACCATACTCACACTGTACTCACTTATCTGTTCATACATTTCCTTAGAAAATTCAGAGGTCGGATCCTGATAGGGATTAGACATCTCCTGAATTCTCTTTCCAACAAAAGATTGCTTTAAGGCACCCACTCGCAGCTAAAAACGACTAAAAGATTGACAGCAGTTAATTTATAACCTGGTAAGATCCACGATGGCACCAGCTCTTTCGCCAAATGGAACAATAATTCAAGATGAGCCACTGGAGTAAGCTGCACCACCTGACACCTCCTAGCGCCTCTCCCACTTGCCTCTTCTGCATTCTAAACCCTTTCTTTAAAAACCCCTGCATTCCCTCAACGAACTGAAGAGTGAAATCACTTTCTGCTCTTCCCCTTGCTAGCACCAGTAATAAAAATCCTGCTCTCGCTCTATTTTTTTAATCACAACTTGTTATTATTTCAACTTCTTTCTGCAAGCGGTGAGCAGCTGAATTCTTTTACTGGTTACAATATGAGGTATACTGTGGGGACAATAGACTTTTGGCCCCTTAGGTGTTCACTAAAAATTACTGACATGAAGCACATTGATTAATAGGAGAAAAGCCATACAGATTTATTTAACATACATACACAGGAGCTTTAAGAATGAAGATTCAACTTCCTAATGAGTTACAGAAACTTATATACTATTTTTAAGGTTACAGAAAGAATGAGAGCGTAGGTTCTGGTAAAACAGGATATTGGAGGGAAAGAAGAGGCTTGGCTAGCAAAGGTGGCCTTGTTATGAAAGAACAGGAAGAATAGATGATGTATTAGTCTGTTCTCACTCTGCTATGAAAAACTACTGTAATTTCTAAAGTATAAATTATAATTTATGTAATTTATAAAGTAAAGAGGCTTAATTGACTCACAGTTCAGCATGATGGGGGAGGTCTCAGGAAATTTACAACATGGTGGAAGGCACCTCTTCACAGGGCAGCAGGATAGAGAATGAGTGCTAGCAGGAGAAATCAGATGCTTGTAAAACCATCAGCTCTCATGATAACTCACTCACTATCACAAGAACAGCATGAGGAAACTGCCCCCATGATTCAATTACCTCCAACCACGTCCCTCCCGTGACACATGGGGATTATGGGAACTACAATTCAAGATGAGATTTGGGTGGGGACACAGCCAAACCACTTCATTCCACCCTGGCCCCTCCAAAATCTCATGTTCTCATGTTTCAAAACACAATCATGCCTTTTCAACAGTCTGCCAAAGTCTTAGGTCATTCCAGTATTAACCCAAAAGTTCAACTCCAAAGTCTCATCTGAGACAAGATAAGTGCCTTCTGCCCATGGGCCTGTACAATTGAAAGCAAGTTCGCTGCTTCTTAGATACAATGGGGATACAGGTGTTGGGTAAATACACTCATTTGAAATGGAAAAAATTGGCAAAAACAAAGGGGCTACAGGCCCCATGCATGTCCAACATCCAATAGGGCAGCCATTAAACCTTAAAGTTCCAAAAGAATCTCCTTTGACTGCATGTCTCACATCCAGGTCATGCTGATGCAAGAGGTAGGCTCTGACGGCCTTGGGCAGTTCCACCCCTGTGGCTTGGCAGGGTACAGCCCCCCTCCCAGATGCTTTCACTGGCTGGTGTTGAGTGCCTGCAGCTTTTCTAGGTGCATGGTGCAAACTGTCAGTGGATCTACCATTCTGGGGTCTCGAGCTCTTCTCACAGCTCCACTAGGCAGTGCCCTAGTAGGGACTCTGTGTGGGGGCTCTAACCGCACGTTTCCTTTCCACACTGCCCTAGCAGAGATTCTCCATTAGGACTCTGCCTGTGCAGCAAACTTCTGCCTGGGCATACACATTTTTCCATACAGCCTCTGAAATCTAGGCAGAGGTTCCCAAACCTCAATTCTTGTCTTTTGTGCACCTTCAGGCCCAACACCACATGTAAACTGCCAAGGTTTGGGGCTTGCACCCTCTGAAGCAATGGCCTGAGCTGTATATTGATCTGTTTTAGCCATGGCTAGGATGCAGGGCACCTAGTTCCAAGACTGCACAAAGCAGCAAGGCCCTGGGGCTGGCCCATAGAATTATTTTTTCCTCCTAGGCCTTTAGGCATTTGATGGGAGGGGCTACCATGAAGACCTCTGACATACCCTAGAGACATTGTCTTGGCAAGTAACATTTGGCTACTCTTTACTTATGCAAATTTATGCAGCAGGCTTGAACTTCTCCACAGAAAATAGGTTTTTCTTTTTCATCACATCATCAGGCTGCAAATTTTCCAAACTTCCATGCTCTGCTTCCCTTTTAAATGTAAGTTCCAATTCTAAACCATGTATTTGTGAATACATAAAACTGAATGCTTTTAAAAGCACCCAAGTCACCTCTTGAATGCTTTGCTGCTTAGAAATTTCTTTTGCCAAATACCCTAAATCATCTCTCTCAAGTTTAAATTTTCACAGATCTCTAGGGCAGGGGCAAAATGTCACCAATCTCTTTGCTAAAGCATAGCCAGAGTCACCTTTATTCCAGTTTCCAACAAGTTCCTCATCTCCATCTGAGACCATTTTGACCTGGGCCTCATTGTTTGTATCACAATCAGCATTTTGGTCAAAGCCATTTAACAAGTCTCTAGGAAGTTCCAAACTTTCCCACATCTTCCTGTCTCCTGCGTCTTCCAAGTTTCTAGGAAGTTCCAAACTTTTCCACATTTTCCTGTCTTCTGAGCCCTCCAAACTGTTCCAACCTTTGCCTGTTACCTAGTTTCCAAAGTCACTTCCACATTTTCAGGTAACCTTATAGCAGTGCCCACTGCCTTGGTACCAATTTACTGTATGAGTCCATTCTCACACTCTATGAGGTAATACCCAAGACAGAGTAATTTATAAAGAAAAGAGGTTTAATTGACTCAGAGTTCAGCATGGCTGGGGAGGCCTCAGGAAACTTACAATCATGGCAGAAGGCACCTCTTCACAGGTGACAGGGGAGAGAATGAGTGCCAGTAGGGGAAATGCCAGACACTTATAAAACCATCAGATTTCATGAGAACTCACTCTCTATCATGAGAATAGCATGGGGGTAACTGCCCCTGTGATTCAGTTGCCTCCCAGTGAGTCCTTCCCATGACACATGGGAATTGTGGGAACTTCAATTCAAGATGAGATTTTGGTGTGGCACAGCCAAACCATATCAGATAATAAATGTTGTTTTCAGATTTTTAAAGGAATCAGATCTTTCCTGGATCTTGGGAAAGCCATAGAAAGGGGAAAAAGGGCATGGTTGGATTAAAGAAGATTCTCTACAGAGGCAAATTTTCCCCACTTAAGACAGCTTTACAAAGCCACTTCTGTCAAAATAGCCAAGTTACCACTTGAAACTTGAAATATATCTTTGGAGTAAAATTGTAACTGTCCAATGTGTTCTTCTTGCCTACTTCCCAGATAGAGCAAATTTATCAAGGTAAAAGAGTTGTAATAGAGAAAGAGCCAGCTAAGCAGGAGACCGGAGTTTTATTATTACTCAAATCAGCCTCTCTGCAAATTGAGAGGCGAGGGTTTTTAAAAGATAGTTTGGCAGGCAGGAGGATTATGAAGGGGGAATACTGATTGGTTGGGTCAGGGATAAAATCACAGGGAGTCAAAGCTTTCCTCTTGCACCAAGTCAGTTTCTGGATAAAGAACAGAAGACCAAGTGGGCCAGTTTACTGGTCTGGGTGGCCAGCTGATCCACTTGAATGTAGGGTCTGAAAGATACCTCAAACATCAATCTTAGGTTTTACAATAGTAATGTTATCCACATGAGCAATTGGGGATATTAGTGATCTTGTGGCCTCTGGCCATGTGATCCCTGAGCCATAGTTTCTAATCTTGTGGCTAATTTGTTAGTTTTTTTACAAAGGCAGTCTGATGCCCAGGCAAGGAGAAGGTTTGTTCCAGGGAGGAGCGGTTAACACCTTTGTTTCAAAGTGAAACTATAAACTAAATTCCTTCCAGATTTGGCTTGGCCTACGCCCAGGAATGAACGAGGGCAGCTCGGAGGTTAGAAGCAAGGCGGAGCCAGTTACGTCAGATCTCTCTCACCGTCAGGATTCTCTCAGTTATAATTTTTGCAAAGATGATTTCAAAATATTTTAATTTCCTTCATGATAAAGTAGTCAAAATCATAGAAACAGAAAGGAGGAAGGTGGTTACCAAGGGCTTGGGGGAGGGGGAGGTAGTGTCTGAGTACTGAGTTTCAGTACTGTGAGATGAAAAAATTCTAGAGATCTGTTGAACAATAATGTGAATATACTCGACATTATTGAACTGAACACTTAAAAGTGATGAAGACGATAAATTTATTTTGTTAGATAATAAATTTAATGTTGTATGTTTTTACTGTAATAAAAACAATTTCTAAAGGGATCTGAGATCAAACTGAAAGTCATTGCTTTAAACCAATTGTATGTTGATGACTCCCACCTTTATGTCTGCAGCAGCTCAAACCTCTCACCTGTGCGTGGCCTCATGCAGCTTGGTCAGAGGCATCCTAACCAGAGTGATTTCATCTTTCATAAAGCCCGAATAAAGCCAAACCAGCTAAGTAACATTCCCAGGGAGTTGGGCACTCTTGGTCACAGATGTGTATGGTTGAAGGAATGAGTTAATAGTGCTAACCAACTAAATAAAGACCCAGAACGTATGGAAATGTTCCAGTACTTTAAGAACGAAATGCATTTTTAGTTTAAGAACAGGTTCGCTTTAAAGATAATAGGAGCATAGAAAAGTGACAATACTAATAGACTGTCACAAGCTGATCACAGCCCTTCGTGATAGAGTACACTATTCTTAATAACTTATACAAGCCAGCCCTACGTCTAAGGCAGTGCATTCCTCCTCTTGCTTTCTGAGGACACCCTACTCTGTAATTGAGTAGCCTCTAATAAACTTAACTTCACTCTTCTCTGTGACTCGCCCTGAATTCTTTCCTGTGGAAGCTCCAAGAACCAATTCAAGGTCTGGGACAAGACCCCTTTTCCAGTGATAGCTTCTGCCTGCTAGACACCTCCACTTGGATGTCTAATCAGCTTCTGAAATCTATGTCTAAAACGCAGCCACTTGGACATCTAATCAGCATCTGAAATCTATGTCTAAAACCCAGCTCTTGACCTGCTCCCTACATACAACCCACATCTGCTTCTCCTACGGTCTTCACCATTTCTGCTTTTGCTAACTCAATTCTTCCATTGGCCAACAATCTAGGAATCATCTTTGGTTCCTTTCTTTCTCTCAGTGTTTGTGAGCAGTTCATGACCAAAGCGTCTCAGCTCTGCCTTTTAATCCAACCACTTCTCACCCCATCTCTTCTGTGACCAACCACATTGACTCCCCTGCACTCTCATAACTGGCTCCATGCTTCTTCCCTTGTCCTACAGTCTATTCTTGTCAGGCCACTCTGGCTTCTTTGTGGCTCCTCAAACTCACTAGGCACAGGTCTTGGCTCAGAGCCTTCGTGCTGGTTGTTCTTTTTGCCTAAAATTGTTTCTCCAGTTATCCCCAGGGCTCACTCCATGTCCACCTCACCATGTGGCCTTCATCATGGCATGAGTGCCTCAGGGTAGTCAGACTTCTTACATGAAAGCTCGAAGCTCCAACCACATCATCTGTCATGATTCAGCCTTGGAAGACACACAGTGTCACTTCTGCCACCCTGTATTGGCGGAAGCAGTCGCCAGCTACTCGGAATCAAGTTGAGGGGAATTAGACTCCACCTCTTGATGAGGGAATGGCAAGGTCACATTGTGGAAGAACACATGGGATGGGAAATAGTATTGTGACCATCTTTAGAAAATACAGTCTGACACAGTTCACTCCTCCCAGTCCGCTTTGGTAGCAGATTTCTGTTTTAGATACCATTTCAGCCTAACAAATCATCCTGAAATTTAGCAGCTTAAAGCCATCATTTTATTTCTTTATTACTCATGGATTTTGTGGGTCAGGACTATAGGAGGGGCTTAGCAGGGCACTTCTGATTTAGGAGCACTCACATGGTTGCAGTCAGATGTCAGCTGAAGCTGCCATCAGTTCATGGCTTGACTGGGCAGGACGTTCAAGATGGCACAATCACATGGCTAGCAGATGACACTGGTGTCAGCTGGGAGCTCCACTGGGCTATAGATGTGGACTCTTTAGCAGGGAGTTCAGTGAATCAGATTTCTTACATGGCATCTGGTTCCCACAGAGAACAATCCTAAGGGAACCAGGTGGAGTCTGGACTGTCTATTCCAACCTAGCCTCAGAAGTCCCGTAATGTCACTTTTGCTGCATTCTTTAGGTTACAAGCAATTCACAAAGGTCTGCTAAGATTCAAGGGGAGAAGACATGGAATCCCCCCACCCACCACCATCACCTTTGGGTAAGAGTAATGTCAAATACATGTTTGTGGACATGTTTTAAAACTGCCATATTCACCTCCTTCAAGTTGGCTAAAATGTCACCTTCTTTTTTTTTTAAATTTTTTAACAATTAAAAAAAAAGAGAGACAGGGTCTTGCTATGTTTCCAGACTGGTCTTGAACCCCTGAACTCAAATGATCCTCCTGCCTTGCACTCCCAAACTGCTGGGATTACAGGTGTGAGTCACCATGCCCAGCATGGTGAGAAAAAGAGACTTTTTCTTCCCACCCAACCCCCAATCCCAGTCTTGCAATTCCTTTCCTATGCTTTCTTTTTCCCCCATAGTATCTGTCACCTTCTAACTTAACATTTAAATTATCTCTCTAGCATGCTTATTGTCTGTCTCCCTCCTCTAAAATGTAAGCTCCATGAGAACAGAGATTTTTGTCTATTCAGTCCATTGCTGAAGCCCAGGCATGTAAGGCAGGAGTCAGCAAACTGCCATAAATTCGGTTTTGCCCACCCAACATGGGTATAAAGAAGAAATCAGTGGATGATACAAGGTGGGAGAGCTTCTGTAAGTCTGGTCAGTGCAATGAGTTTGCCGGCCGTAGTGGTTCACACCCGTAATCCCAGCACTTTGGGAGGCCTGGGTAGGCGGATCGCGAGGTCAGGAGCTCAAGATCAGCCTGGCCAACATGGTGAAACCCCGTCTCTACTAAAAATACAAATTAGATGTTGCTTTCAGGTGGCTGGGATAGGTATTTTAAGGATGGCCTGTATCCATTCTGGGGAGAGTGTATGTTCTCCAGGGGTCAGGATAATCCCCAGGTATTGGACCATTTGTCTTAGCAGATGTGCCTTAGCCTTGGACAACTTGCACCCTGTGTCTGCCAGTAAATTTAGTGTCTGGACTAGATGTTGGATTCCCAGCTGTCTTGCAGGGGTCATCCATGTGCCGTAGAAGCCATCTGCTCCCCTCAAGAGTCAGTTCCTGCAAATCTCTAGCCAAGGCTTGCCCAACAAACAGGGACTATCTGTAAAACCTTGTGGAAGCACTGTCCAGGTGAGCTGTTGACTCCTTGCTTTCTTATTCTTCTACTCAAATGCAAATAAAAATTGGGAGGCTGAATCTAGAGAGATACAAAAGAAAGTGTCCTTGAGGTCTAAGACTGAAAACCACTGAGCATCTGGAGGTACTTCTAGAATTATTAAGACATATGGGTTGGGGACCACTGGGATGGCTGCCTCATTTATGATTTGAAGGTCCTGGACTAGCCTGTATTTGTCATTGCTCTTTTTTTTTTTTTTGAGACAGAGTTTTGCTCTTGTTCCTCAGCCTGGAGTCCAATGGCGCAATCTCGGCTCACTGCAACCTCCACCTCCCAGGGTCAAGTGATTCTCCTGCCTCAGCCTCCTGAGTAGCTGGGATTATAGGCATGCACCACCCACACCCAGCTATATAGATATATATATTTTTTAATAGAGACATGGTTTCACCATGTTGGCCAAGCTGGTCTCAAACTCCTGACTTCAAGTGATCTGCCCACCTCAGCCTCCCAAAGGGTTAGGATTATAGGCGTGAGCCACCACACCTGGCCTCATTGCTCTTTTCAACAGGTAAGGTGCAGTGTTACAAGGCAAGTTACTGGGTATTCAAAATTCATGTTATAAAAATGTGTCAATCAGGGGCCAAAGTCCCTCTTTGGCCAGATGCCTTCTACAAGGATAGCAAGAAGGACACTTGAGGTGAATTACTACAGGCATTGCCTTTATGGCCTTTCCAGGTATTCCTGTGGCCCAGACCTCTGGATTAATGAAAAGGTCATTCAGCAGTTTGTATTTTTAGTAGAGATGGGGTTTCACCATGTTGTCCAGGATGGTTTTGATCTCTTGACCTCGTGATCCGCCTGCCTCGGCCTCCCAAAGTGCTGGGATTACAGACTTGAGCCACCGTGCCCGGCCATCAATCATTCTTATATCATGAAGCCTTCATAAAAACCCAAGCGGCCTGGGTTCAGAGTTTCCATACCACGCAGAAGTTCCTGGAGGGTGGCATGCCCGGGGAGAACATGGAAGCTCTGGAACCCCTCTCCCCGTACCTCGCTCTATGTATCATCTTTTCATCTGTATCCTTTGTAATATCCTTTTCATAAACCAGTAAATGTTGTTCCCTGAGTTCTGTGAGGCACTTCAGTAAACCAATCAAACCCAAAGAGGAGGTTGTGGGAACCCCAACTCAAAGCTAGTGAGTCAGAAGTTCTGGAGGCCCAGACTTGTGACTGGTGTTTAAGGAGAGAAGCATGAGTCTTGGGTTCTGGGCCCCAAAATGGCAGGATCTGTACACCATCTTCAGGCAGACAGTGTCGGAACTGAATTGGAGGACACCCAGTTGGTATCTGCTGCAGAAGTGATTGCTTGCTTCCTGGTGGAAAGAAATCCTCGGGAAATACAGAAATCTTTTGTGTTGACTGTTGTGGTGTGCGAACAGAGGAAAATCGGTTTGAGAGTTTTTCCCAAACAGTTACTAAATGTATTGAGAAAATGGGACACCACTGGGAATGAAGAGTGGAGACGTGAATATTCATGCTGGGATAACAGGACTCTTGGGTGAACCAGGAAGAACAGTTCCTTATTCTGTGGGAAATGCTATTTTCTCTTATTATTATCACTCAAAATGGAAGAAATCTGAATCTGTATTATCAAGGGCTTATTTTAAAATTTCAAAAGTTTTCAGTTGATGAAGGGTCGAGGAGAAAAGTCAACAGCAGAGTGATGAAGAACAAATTCTGGAAAATATACATGTCAGAATTCAAACCAAATTCCGGAACCCTGTGATCCACAACCTTCTGCACTGTCTGTGAGTCATTACTGAAAAGCTGAGTTCTGTAGGGGAAGATTAGCTCAACTGGCTTAGAGATGTTGATTCTGTAATCAACTTCTGATTCCTTCTGCGGGTCTTACACTCAAATTTTCCAGTGGAGAGACTGATTAACCAGTGACTATCAACAGGAGGATGACTCTTTTGAGCTGAGCTACCACCCCAGGCCACTGGCATGGCTGACGTCCACTTCTGGCCTGACCAGCATGGGCCACAATGGTAGGGTCCTTGGCAGAGCACATGGCTGCCGCACATAAGGAGTTGCCATCACAGTGGTTACAGTCCTAAACTTCAATCAGACGGACTTGGGCTCAAAATTTGTCTCTACCATTATAAGATTTTGACTTTAGGCAAATTAGCTAACTTCTTCTCTAAGGCTGTTTGCTTATCTGCTTAATCGGGATAATTATGTATCATGAGACTGATATAAGAATAAAACTAAACCATGTGTGGAATACACATATACAGGTATTTGTATGTACCTGGCACATACAAAGCCCTTAACAGTTACTCCAAGAGCCTCTTCCCTCATCAGGGCTGTGGATATGGTCCTTCCAGTGAGGAATAGTCTCTTCTTCTGCTACTTGTTAAGGCTGTAAGGAGAAAGGCGTGAGGTTTTGGTGATTTTGAATCTCATCTCAATGTGTATTCACATCAGAACACAAGAATATGCTGCAATTGTTTGCATGTTTGTTTGAAAGATTATAGTTTGAAATTCTCAGCTCTATAAAGGAAATCCAAGTTAAACTACCTGAGCAATAGTGATTTTGTTACCCTTCCCTGTATCTCTGACTGTGCTGGGTGACAGAAGACCCCTCAGGAACCCCCAGCTCTGCCCCAGCCTCCACCACTCTCCACCACTTATTAGGTGGGTGGACCAGGACAGTCATTTAATTTCTCTGAGCCTCATCTCCTGTCTTCAAAGTAGGACAATAAATACCAATTATGTCACAGAGTGGCTGTAAGTTTTAAATATAATGCTGTGTGGGTTTTTGTTATTGTTGTTTTCATTTCTTTCCTTTTTTTTTTTTTGGCTAGGGACTGGCATGTAGCTCCTCAATAAATATTAGGTTTACCTTCTTCTTCTTTTCAAATTCCTTTTGGGTCTAAGTTTCTGTGGTATTATGATGTCTTTTTTTTTGTAGCTTTGTTCTAAAAATGGGTATTAATAATGGCCGATCAATATTTTGTGTATTTAAAATGGAGAGCTCTATAAATATTTATTGAGTTTACTTGTTCTGGATCTGAGTTCAAGTCCTGGATATCCTTATTAATTTTCTGTCTTGTTGAGTCTAAATCTCTTTATGAGTCTTATGTATCTGGGTGTTAGGATCGTTAGCTCTTAATGTTGCATTGATCCTTTTACCACTATATCTTTGTTGCTTTGAAATCTATTTTATCAGATTTTATTTATTTATTTTTGCTCTCCATTTGGTTGGTAAATCTTTCTCCATCCCTTTGTTTTAAGTCTTTGTGTATCTTTGGATGTGAAATAGGTCTGGATGTAGCATATCGTTAGGTTTAGGCTGTATCTTTCGATTAGGGGATTTAGTCGTCTTAAATTTAGGGTTACTGTTATTTGATGTTGACTGGCTGTTTTATCCATTCGTTGATGTAAATTCTTCTTTATGTTAATACTCTTTACTTTTTGGTATATTTTCAGAAAGGCTAATACTGGTTGTTCCTTTCTATGTATAATGCTTCTTTCAGAAGCTCTTGTAAAGCCGGCCTGGTGGTAGTAAAATCTCTGAGTACTTGCTTGTTCATAAAAGATTTTATTTTTCCTTCAATTGTGAAGCTTAGTTTGGCTGGATATGAAATTCTGGGCTGAAAGTTCTGTTCTTTAAGGATGTTGAATATTGGCCCCCACTCTCTTCTGGCTTGTAGGGTTTCTGCTGAGAGATCTGCTGTAAGTCTAATAGGCTTCCCTTTGTGGGTCTATGATAGATAGACATTATGATGTCTATCTATCTATCTATCTATCTATCCATCCATCTATCTATGTATCTATCTATCTATCTTGATTTTCATCCATGGTTCCTGGCTCTTAACTCCCATAGCCCTTGTTACAGTCTTTTGTTATGTTGGGTGTGTTAGGCTTCAGGAAACCAAATCTCTCTGGCCTTCTGCCCTCCTTTCACCTGCTCTAAGGCAGGACTCTAATCTTCCCCCACCTTTCTGATTGTAGGACTTAAGACCCTCCCAAGAGAGGGTCCTGCCCTATGCCCTGGGGGAAGCAATGCTGACATCACAAAGCTTCCGTAAAAGTCCAAGAGGACTGGATTCAGGGGGCTTCGGGATAGTTGAACACGTGGAGGCTACTGAATAGTGGTGTACCCAGGGAGGGCATGGGAGGCCCATGCCCCTTCCCCCACACCTCATCCTATGTGTCTCTCTATCTCCATCCACTGCAGTATCCTTTATAATAGACCGGTAAATGTGTTTCTCTGAGTTCTATGAACCACTTTAGCAAATTAGCTGAACCCAAAGAGGGCATTGTGGGAACCCAACCTGAAGGCAGTCATTGAGAAGTTCTGGAGGCCCAGGCTTACAATGGTGTTTAAAGGTGAGGAGGCAGTCTTGGGGACTGAGCCCTCAATCTGTGGGATCTGATACTTCAGGTAGATAATGTTGGAATTGAATTGGAGGGCACCCAGGTACAGTCTGCTGCTCAGTGGGTGGGGAAAACCCCACACACATCTGGTCACCAAAGTATTCCCCTGTGTTGGTGATTGTTGTTGTGTGAGAGTAGAGGAAAAACAGGTTTGAGGGAGTTTTTTCCTATACAGTTTCAAACAAGGATATTGGACCACACGACCAACATTAAAATCTCTCCCATCCTTAATATTGCATGAAGCTGTTCAGACAGTGGTTGTAGCAATTACATCTCTTAGACTTCTCTGACTTTTCTCTGTCATCTTCTCACTCTCCCCTTTTTCTTTGTTTTCCTTTCTGTTAACAAGAGTGGAAATCACTTCTATTCATGTACCTCCTCCCAACCCCACCCCCAAACTATTCCATCCATCTGACTGACTTTTAGCTACATCTACTTTATAAAATTAGATGTCTAATGAGATGTCATAGCCTAAAATTACCTAATAAATCGATTTCCTTTCTGCATTATTCTACCCAGACAACACCCTGCTTTCTCAATTTGGAATGTTGGGCCACCACGGTTCCTAACTGGATACCACAAGCTAGGTCCTATGAGGGAGACAGGTGTTTCTGGCTTAAATCATGAGAATTAGGGTAGAGAGTAAAGGATAGCCAGCCACAGCTAAGGAATGCAGTCAGTCACAGGCCAAAGTCCCCATGTACCATTTATTTTTTCTACTGGCCCCATAGCAGACATTAATTGAATGTGTTTTGTTCTATCGTATTCCGTTTCAGTGCTTTGCAACACCCAACTTATAAACAGAAGTTGGGCTGGGGATGGGGCCAAAGTTAGGAGTGGTAGTTCATAAACACACAGTTTTTGAGTACTAATTTTAAGTAAGCCCCTGATATTAAGAAGGGGGATTAAAATATGGGAAATAAGGCCCGCCAATATGTTTTTCTATTTTCCAGTACATCAAAATATTATCATTTTAACATGCAATCACCAAAAATTAATGAGCTAGTTTACATTCTTTCTTTGGATTATTTAGCACGCAGGTGTATTTCACACTTAGAGCATGTGCACAGTCCAATTCGAACTAGCCACCTTTGGAATGCTCCTTAGCCACCCAAGAACAGCGTTGCTGTCAGGCGTCTGCCAGACATTTGATTTGTGGCCCTCCGGAATTGCAAGGGTTAACCTGGGGCCGGCTAGGGTCCGGGTGAGACAGGCAGTCTAGGGACTGGGCTGTAGGAATCGTTCTCCCCTGCCCTGCAGAGTCACATGGGAGTTGTAGGCCTCAGCCCCGGGGAGCACGCCGGGAGTTGTAGTCCGCACCCGCCAACCGCCGGGTGTGCGCGTCATGGCCGTCGGCACCGCGGTCCCGTCCGCTTCCGCTTGGCCCCAGAAAGTTTCGATTCTGCCCGGCGGTGGACCCAAGAGCGCGTAAGTGCCGCAGGAGACCAGCTGGACTCTGGGGGAACCTGGGTCGCTAACGACCCCGGAGCCGAGAGCTTCGCTTGGGGCGCGACTTGTCACCTGCTGTCCTTACCGTCCCCGCCCATCCCAGGTCTCCCTCAGACCCTGCCCGAGCCCCCGCGTCCTTGCCCAGCGGGCCGGGAAGCACCTCTGGCCGGTGGAAGCTGGTCCTGGCACTTAGCCTGCCTCTGTTGGTCGGTTAAAAAGGAAGACCCCAAACACCAGTTCCAAGACCCCGGACGGCCGAGGGGCCGCAAAGGAAAGGAGCCCACCTTGCGGCGTCTTAGAACAAGCCTGGGTCCCTTAGCACAGGATGGGGCAGGCCCCCGAGTTCCTGCCTGCGTGGTCTTTAGGAAGCTTAGTTTCTGGCCCAACTGGGCCGGGACAGCCCAGACCTTCACTTTGTAAGACTCCGCTGGTGCTCGGAACTCTCCTCTCTTCCCTTCCCAGGAGGTGACTCTTCGTTCTTCCCGGCCCATCCTTTGGCCAAAGTCCATTCACTATCCACCGCCCCTTGTGCCCATGTGCGAGGTCTCGAGATAGCCCCCGGTCCCTTTTTCTGAAACACCTGTTGTCTCTGATGTGGCGGCACTGCATTGGACTGGAGTCCGTGCTGTTGAAACCTGAGAAACCTGCGGTGGAGGCGGGGGCGGGACGGCGGAGAGGATGGTGGAATTTTATGTGTCGTAAGAAAAGCACCTGTGGTTGACACCTTAACCGCGTGGCTCTCTGTTAATGCACATGTATCCCCTGATGTCCCTGTCGGTTAAAAAGGAAGACCCCAAACACCAGTTCCAAGACCCCGGACGGCCGAGGGGCCGCAAAGGAAAGGAGCCCACCTTGCGGCGTCTTAGAACAAGCCTGGGTCCCTTAGCACAGGATGGGGCAGGCCATCTCTTCACTGTTCCCATTGGGTGTCCCTCTAGAAAAAAAAACAAAAATAAAAAATAGAGCACAGGTTGAAACTGCCTGTGTTGGCCACAGCCTCGCAGCCCCTATGCTTGTCTTACCACAGCAGTTTCCTTTCCCGACAGAGAAATGGGTCAGGGGCTTTTAGGGGGCAGAGGATCCAGGGCTTAATCTGCTCACTGCTTCTCCTGCCCCTGCAGGCCTTGTGGTCTCTGGCAGCAAGCTTAATTCTCCTGCCATCTGCCTAATGCAGCTAGAGGGTGTTGGGGGCTGGTGTGGGGGAGGGGTGGAGAGCTGGCGCTATCACGCCAAGGTTTTCTGTTTTCAGTACTTCCCACCTCCTGAAGCAGACCCCTGTTGAGTGGGCTCCACTTGACCCTCCCTTCTGTGACAACCACTGTTCTGAAAGCATTGAATGCCCCATACTAGTTGTGCACCATGGTTGTTATAACCCTGGCAATAGCTAATTGTCATAGTGATGGATCTCAGCCTTCTTTGATTAGTAGGATCTTTCCTAAAGGCTCTTGCTTAAGAAATAGAGTTTATCTGTTTATGTTTGAAGTGTCTATGTGTAGCACTTCATTTATTTTTAAAATTGTTTTTAACATTTTATTAGAAAAATAAACATATAGAATCACTGAAAGAATTGTACAGTGAATATCCATATAATCAATTATTAATATTTACTTTGTGGGTTTTTTTTTTTTTTTGTCATTGCTTTAGAGACTAGTAACAGTCTCCAGTAGTGTTTGGGTGACTTCTGCCCCTTGAGGCTGGGTTTGGAGCACCAGTATGATTTCAGGAGCCAAGTTGTTAACCTGATCCTTTTTGAGGGGATGGCTCCCACAGATGTTTGTGATAAGAGGAACCACCCGTGACAGAGCAAAATTGGAGCAGCTGGTAGCTTTGAACCATATTGGTCGCCAAGGCTGTGGGCTGCTGGCTCAAGAATACGAGTAGGTATGCAAGAAATGGCAGCTCCCAGGCCCTCACCCACACTGCTTCCCTTTAGGGGAGAAGTTTAGCTGATGGGTAACTTTTGTTTACTGAAGATTCCGAAGGCACAGCTTTGATGACTCAAGACCAGAATGCCTTTAAACATGAGGCAGAGGAATTATGTTGTCTAGCTGTGGTCTCATGGTGGAAACCACGTGTAGGCACCCAGAGTTAGGAGCCACATTCACTTCAAGCAGCCCTAGGCAGCAGGTAGGGGTCATTAACTGGTGCCTGTGATTACAGAGGCAACTTGTAAGCATGGATGAGTCCATTATGACCAGGGCAACATCTAACTGCTGTGTTCCTGTCTTAGTCAAAAGATAAACAGTATTTTGTTTGTGATCTCAATGCCAGTTTCCAGAAAATAAGAACTCTTGATTGGTAGAAGAGCCTCTATTTGAACAATTAAATAAATCAATAAGGTGGGAATTGGAATGCTTCTGAGGGTCTACCTATGGAAATATTGTTTACCTTCTTGTTGTTTATTGATACATTACTAAAAAAGGCTGAAATATCTGTACTAGCCCCATAACAAGAGCCATTGCCTCAGAGAAGACAGGCCCCATGGCTTTGAGAAGAGGAGGATGGCAGAAGCTGTGCTCAGTTGGGCAAGAGCAGTTTATCCCTTTCTTCTAACATTGGAGCCAGTCAGCCTGCTGGTTTCGGTAACTTCCAATAGTCCTTCCCGTTCACTTGGGTGTCTGTGGCATTTGAAAGACACCAAGGACTGGGTGTCTCATTAGGCCGGATGCCATTTGGAGGATGTGTACATCAGTGTGGTTCTGACAAAAGACTTAAGGAGAATCTGTGGTTTGGTTACAGTATTGTGGCCCTGTGGCTAGTTCTGGGGCCCAAGGACTGATCTGGCCAACCACCTTAGGATTCTGGAGTACTGTACCTTAGGCCAGTGCCAGGAAACTGAGTTAGGGGAAGTCCTTAGCATGCAAAAGAAAAGCTTGGACCAAAAAAAGCATTCCAGGAAAACCATTAGCATGCAGGAAGCAAGGCGGAGAGAAGAATCCCTATGTGAAGTCCAGGATAGGGCTGGTCAGCTGAACCAGAAGCGGTGGTTTAAAATGGAGCTGGAAGGAATTTCCTGAAGTTGAACCTGCAGATGCTTTTTCCAGGGTATCTGTAGACTTGGTCAGGAGCAAGAAGGGGACACTTAGAAGCCTTAGCCAAAGTTAGCCGCTGAGAATGTCTGTTATCCCCCTTTCCCAAGTCCTTTAAGAGTAGCGATTCTTAATTCATTGACATGAAGGAGGATTACCCCCCAACATTGCATCTGAAAAAAGAAAGGTAAGAAGAGGTCAAATGACTTCCCCAGGACAGACAGAGTGCCTAAAAATGGTTGAATAAGCTAAATATACCTTGGGTCTTGCCCAACCATGGCATGATCTTTGTTGCATTATTTGTTGTGTAAATACATAATGGAAAGTTCATGTAACTAGTCTGATTCCAAAATCTAAATAGGGTCCAAATTGACAAAACTTAGCTACCGCTGATAAGAGAGAAGAAAATATCTTGCTCGTTGCTCCAGCTCCAGCTTCCGAGCCATCCTGGGTCTTCCTTGTCCCTCTCATTTACAGTGTAGCCCCACCCCCTGCCCCTCTGCACCCAGGCTGGCACTGCTGTTGTCATGCTCCTCCCCAAAAAGTGTGGCAGAACCCAGGCCCACCAGCACTTCCCCTCCCCAGGTTGCCTGGTTGATAGTGTCAGATGCACACTTTCGGGAATGAAGAGAGAGGAGCCTTGGGAGGTGTATAGTGCTAGGGCTGCCATAACAAAATACCACGGACTGAGTGGCTTCAGCAACAGAAATGTACTTTCTCACAGTTCTGGAGGCTGGAAGTCCCAGATCAAGCCATTGGCAGGTTTGGCTTCTCCTGAGGCCTTTCTCGTTGGCTCTCAGACAGCCGCCTTCTTGCTGTGTCCTCACGGGCCTTTCCTCTGTGCCCATGCATCCCTGGTATCTCTTGTGTGTGTCCAGAATTCCCCTTATAAACTCACCAGTCTTTGGATTCGGGCCCACTCTCATTGCTTCATTGAATCTTCATTACCTCTTTAAAGGCCGACTTCAAATGCAGTCACATTCTCAGGTATAAGGGTTAGGGCTTCAGCATTGGAATTCGGTGGGGTGGAGTGCACAATTCAGCCCCTGACAGGAGGTGTGGGTTAGTGGGGTTGTTTGTGAGGGTGGCGGTGCTTTTCACTGTCCAGGATGGGGTGACGGAGGCTGTGGATAAGTCTTCCTTGGGAACCAAACTGGTTTACACTTCCTCCTGTCCGTACGAAACCCAGACATACTGAAGCCACTGGCCAGAGGAAGATGTAGGGAGCATGAGCCGGGCAGGGCATGACCTTGGCAGAGGGAGCAGAGCATCCAAACTCCAGAGGCAGGGCCTAGCCACAGAAGGGCAGTATAGGGAGGCCCAAACACGGCAGGAGGAGGGGAAGGAGGAGGGACAAGAGGACGGGCCTATCCCTATCAAGGTCAGGAAACCCATCTGTCAAGGGCCTCACAAGCTGGATTAAGAGATTTGTGCACATGTCTGACAGCAGTCACCTGAGCTCTCAGGACACCAGAGGTCTGTTTATAAATAGAAGTTAGGTAGGCAGTGTGGAGTAGACATACTTCATCCATCCCTGAATTATATTACTCTATTCACTCTTGGAATAATAGCTCACAGCATTTTTACAATAATTACAACATAATGTTCACAATTTGTACATGGTGTTTAAAGTGCATTATTTCGGCGAACATAAATATAATTTATGCTTAACAAAGGAAAATTGAAAAATCAGAGAAAGAATTTAAAAATGTGCTCATGTTGCCGCCATTGAAAGGTTAGTGGTATTTACATCTTGGTATGTTTCTATGCCTCAAAGTTTAGTTTGGTTTGTGGAGCAAGGATCTATGTGTTTTGTTTTGTCTAATTCATTCATTCATTCATTTATTCAGCAGTAATTTATTGAGGGCTTTTCATGTGCCAGAACTGTGCTAGGGGAAACAGCAATGGAGTTTACAGACAAGTGAAAAGAACAGAGATTCAACAAAAAATTACCATTACGGCAAATGGCCCTGGAAGCCACGGAAGTATAGCATGAGACTCTGCAGTAAGGGCTGAGAATCATGAGTGGAGTACAGTCTGGTACCTTGCATGTTCATTTGTTCTCATCAAAGCACTTACCAGGCCTCAATTGCTCTTTCTTACTTGGTTGTAAGTTTATTGGGGTATATGTTATCTGTTTCTCCCACTGAGCCTGAGTTCCTTTAAGGCCAGAGCTCCACCCACCGCCCCTTTTCACACCTGTATCCCCAGCTCTTGGTTCAGGCTTGCCTCTTCATAGTGCTGCCAAAAAATACCTTTTACCTGGCTGGCAGTTTGTTAGCACATAGAAGTTGCCTGCTGCTTTCTCAAGGCTGTGTTTTGTGGCTGTGTCATATTCCATCAGAGATTCACTTCTTAGTCCATAACTGGCTGGGTTGACCCCTTTGACACTTCAGTCAAGAGAAGTCTCAGAGCATATAAATTTGGAGATCTGTAGTTTTTCCCCATGTAGGTGGGGCCTGTATTCTTTGGGGCAGGAGTAGATGCATCAGTTGAGTTCTCAATTATTGATGCAGTTGTTCCAGAGACTGCCCAAATTCTCATGCCTGTCATTGTCACCTCCTGGATATTTTCTCAGCCCCACAGCCTCAAGTATAGAGGTGTGGCTCCTCCCTTGATCAGCCACCCACCTCACTAAAAAAAAAACACTTGGCTTCCCCCAGATTCAAAAGCAACCCCTCAGAGCCCTCGAAGCCCTGTTCTCTGGGGTCCATGGACTAGAATAGTGGCCGTTTTGTATGTGTTCTGGTGGAGCAACCAGGGAACCTGCTATTGTTGGTGGAACAGAGGGGACCAAGAGAAGTTTCAAGAAGCTATAATAAAGCCTCAAGTTCTCATTCCCTTTAAGAGAGAAGATGACAAGAAGGAGTGTTTGGGAAAGATGACCCAGGCATGCAGTGGCTTAACACTTTAATCACAGGTCCAAGGGGTTGGGTCACCTAATGAGTCTTTGTTCACGTGTGCTGAAATACCTGCCTCTGAGCTGGCCTCTGGCAAACTCCGGAGCACTCTCCTAGCCACCCTCTCGAAGCTCTGGGGAGGGCAGTCTGCCTGCCCACTGATTGTTCCAGCGCTGGGCCAGCAGGACCTCCGGGCCTTTGAAACTGCAGGTACCAGCCAAGTGCCTCCCTTTCTGTAGGTGGTAACTAGATATAGATGCCACTGGGTGTGCTGAACCAGGCCTAGGCAATGGACTCTTCCAGAAAGGCTTTTCTGCCTTTTTATCTGTCCTTGTCCTTAACATTCTTTCTTGGTCAGGGGAGAATTTACAACTGGTATGCTCCTCCTTATTTGGGACTGGGGGAGAAATACAACTGTAAGGAGCCCTCTCTAGGTCAGCCCTTAGCTATTGTGTTGGGAGCAAAATTTTGAAGGCGGAGAAAGGTTGACTTCCACGCCTCCAACCTCCTCCTCCCCCGATGATTCTTCTTTCCTTGTGTGGCAACTCAGATGTTATTATTGTTGCTGTCTGAGCCAGTTTCTGGGCAATATTATGAGTATTAGTCACTTGCACTGTAGTGCAAATAAGTTTACATGAGTCAGTCAGCATCTCTGTGTCTTTGACTACACCGCTGTTGCTATTGTTTAAGGCATTGAGGGCATCTGGGCAGATATTTTTAAAACTTGGAGGTCAGAGAACATCGTTTACCTCTAAAATGATACCTAGGTCATGACTAAGAACTCATACACTGGTACCAAGTGAAAAATAAGAATTTTTTAAAATGCAGTGAGTCCCTTTTCCTCTTTATTAGAAAATTGGATGTTTTCAGACATTTTGGATAGACTTAAACGTAATTTTGAGTTGTTGGCAAGGAAATCCAGTACTTCCAAAGATTGTATAAAACGGATTTCTCTGCTGTTTAGAAGAGCCTGTCAGAGACAATGATGAAGGTTTTTACATGTTGTGCAACAAGGACTGGGTTTATGAGGTGATTGACACACTGCGGGGTCCTGTGAGGTGTGTGAGTCCCAGAGTCCTTACCCTGGTGCTGAAGCAGCCATGGGAGTGTGTACAGAGCTTTGAGTGTCTCCTGAGTTGGGAGAGCTGTTTGCCAATGGATTATAGATGTCAGGATCAGGCTGGTTCAGGCCAGGAGTCTATGATCCCTCAATGAAAGGGCAAGCTTACCTAGAGACACAAGAAAGTTGATCATGTTTGGAGAGAGATCATGCCGATTCTTTGCCTTTTGTTGTGGTTAATAATGACCTCAGACCAAGACTGAGGAGCAAGGGAAGCAAGCTGCTGAGTCCATGAAAATAGCATCCCCATGGTGACTATGTTCTCTATGGAAGCTCTGATTTACTTCCTGAATCCCTGTGAGGTGGGGAAGAGTCAGAGTGGGGAAGCCCACCACGCCCCACAGGCCTGGCATGCAATTTCTTAGGGCCCATGACCCTGGTGGTGACACAGCCTCTTTGGAAAGTCAGCTTGTGTAATCAGCGGCTGGGAACAGCTCACCCCATGACCTGGGAACTTGACACCAGTGGAGAGCACACTCGGAAGATCAGACTGACAAGGCCTCCTGCTTTGGGCTGACACAGGGGCAGTGTCACGAAAGCACCAAGAATTCTTAAAGGAGCATATTGCTGTCTGTGTTCAGGCTCATGATGCCAAGATACTGGTTTGGGTTTGCAGACATTGTTTCCCTTGTGCCAGACTCCAGTTAAGTCTGGTTTCCAGAAAATCCAGCTGGTTGTGTGGTTCCTCCCTTGTCCTGGCCGCAGCCTGGAAGAGCTACTCAGGATCTGTTGTTGCTCTCACCTCCTTCCCAGCCTCCACCCTCTCCACAGACATGGTCTAGAAGTGTACACACAGACCTGGTGGGCTGCATCTGAAGGCTCACAGGGCATCACTCCAGTCATCTTCCTCCAGGATTATTTCTCTCAGAAACCGCAAGCTCCTCTGTGTTGGCAGTAGTCAAATAAGAGTAATGCAGCTAAAGAAACAGCCTTTACTCTTGTGTGCCTCCGCCCCGGTATCCTTTCCTTCTTGGCTCTCTCCAGTGACCTCCTGTTCATTTTTTTTTTTTCTTTGAGACGGAGTTTCGCTCCTGCTACCCAGGCTGGAATGCAATGGTGCCATCTCAGCTCACCGCGAACTCCGCCTCCTGGGTTCAGGCAATTCTCCTGCCCCAGCCTCCCGAGTAGCTGGGACTACAGGCACACACCACCATGCCCAGCTAATTTTTTGTATTTTTAGTAGAGACGGGGTTTCACCAAGTTGACCAGGATGGTCTCGATCTCTTGACCTCGTGATCCACCTGCCTCGGCCTCCCAAAGTACTGGGATTACAGGTGTGAGCCACCGCCTCCTGTTCATTTTTTAGGCCTGGCCATCACAGAATGTCCACCACTTCTCCCTTCCTCAAGGAGAACTTAATTTTCCCTTCCTCAGATCCCATTGGATTTTTTTACAAATTCATCACAATGCTGCTTTTTTATGAGATATAATTTACAGTTATATGAGTTGTGACAAGTATATGTTTGTCAAATACATGTAGTCACGTAACCATCACCGTAATCAAGGCACCAAACAGAATTGCCTCCCAAATTTCCCTGTGCTCCTTTGTAGTCAGACCCTCCCTTCTCCCCTAGGCTCTGGAGCCACTGATGTGATTTCTCTCCTAATAATTTGCCTTTGCCAGAATCGCATATAAATGGGATTGCACAGTTGTCATGGTTTGAGAATCTTTCTTAACTCAGCACAGGGCATTTCAGATTCCTCCATGTCATTTTGTATACCCATAGTTCCTATCTTCTCAGAGCTGAGTACCCATGACTTTTTATCTGTATCTCTATGGGGGCCTCTTCCACTGTATCTGGATATGTGATATTTTTCCATCTGTCTCCTTGATGGGTAGCCAGGTTCCTCCATGGCTGGAATGTGTTTTGTGTGCCTCTGTATCCCCAGCCTGCACATAGTAGGCACTTGATGGAATGTGCTGGAGCAGCTGCGTGTTGATCATGGAGGTCCTTATCCTCTCTGGCTCTCTCTAGGGTCCCAGCTGGTCCCTGCTCAGGCCCTGTGTTCAGCAGGTGACCTGGAGAGACACCCAGGGATAGGCAGGCAGGCTTCTCATAAAGCACTCCTACCCTCAGTTTGGTGTCCCTGATGGGTGGGTGCCAACATTTGTTGGGAGGTTCAGGGGGTTGTCTGTGGATCCCCTGAAGCTCTTGTCTCTGGCACTCATGAATTCCTAGGACTGCAGTACAGGCATGTGTCTGACTGCTTCCTTCCTCCAAAGCCAGAGAAGCCCTCTTTGGGCCTTGTTTGCACTGAGTCACAGCTACCCTGGCTAGTTAGTTAAAAATAGGTTCTCATTATCTCTGCCCTGTGATAGGCCCTTCTCTCCTCGGACAGAGGCAGGAATCCTTATGTAAATATTTGGAGGAGCTTGTGCCTGGGTTGATTTTCATGCCAGGATCTGCTTGCCTGGACTCCTGGAGCTGTGAGGGTAAGGTGGCAGTGGGAGAAAGGTGGCATATGTTAGAACACTTAGGGTGTTCACATTACTTGGAAGACCCTGGACTTCATGGTGGTACCTCAAGCCAGTGGAAGTGGTTGGTCATTTGCAGTAGTGACAATGCCTTAGTCTTAAAAAGTCAGTATTGGAAAAACCATCAGATTCGAAATCAGACTGACCACAATTCAAACCTGTGATTGCTCGTCTTACTCGCCTGTGGCCTTAAAGAAGTTACATGACTCCTCTGAGCATCAGTTTCTCCTTTGTAAACAGGGACGATGTTATCTACTCCACCAGAGTGATTTTAAGAATTAAAAGCGATCATGTGTGTAAAGCACGTAACAGCCCTACACACAGTAGGCCCTCATTTAGTACTGGCTGCCGCCACAGCCATCTCTAGTCTTGCTGTCTACTTGGCCAGCAAACACTACAACTTTGCACTGGATAACTAAGGGAAGAATTAAAGGTTCTGAAAGGATGTAGAAATGTCCAGATGTCTTTCCAGACCTCTTTCCAACGTGCTTACATCGCTTTAACTTCTGTTGGCCTTCAGCCCTACAGTTAAACCACTTCAACAGCTGCCCAAGTAGGGCTGATAACTCAGGAGTCACCAGCTGGGAGAGGACTGTAACTGAGCTTAAAAATAGAGCTGCGTCCTTTGCCTGGTATGGGGGCTGTGCAGGCCTCTGGAGAAAAGGCCAGGCAGCATCTGCATACCCAGGCTGAGCTGGACTCTGGGGAGCTGGAGGCTGCAAACCTCCCAGGACCCTGCCAGGCAAGCCTGAATCCTTGGTCCAGAAGCCCTGAGGGTATGTGTCAGCCTTTCCCCCCAGCACTGCCTGGCTAGAGACTAACCGTTCTTTAGAGAAAGAAAGGCTGGAGTGGACGTGGGGCCGGCTGTCAGGGAGATGGGGATCCTGAGGCTTAGTGGAGCTGTCTGAAGCTGAGCTGCACTTGTTCTATCTAGGGAATGGAGGGAGCTACTGGGTAGCTTTTTAAAGGAAAGTAAGACAGTCCTATCTATGGTGAATGGAAAGTGAGCTCAGAAAGGATAGGTGGCAATATAATTGATTTAATTTCTTGTTAAGCCCCAAACAAGGTCACTGTGTCTGAATATAAGTGTGTCAGAAACAAACCCGAGAGTGCCCATGGAGCAAAGGCCCACACAGAAAGGTCAAGCCTCTTGTTGAGGGAATACACCCAGATAGGGCGGCCTTTGTGCTCAAAGCAGAGTTCCTCTAATATTGTCTTTAAATTGTGTTTGTGTCTGCTTCCTCCGTGGCTTACTCTTCCCCCGTGCAGGTGCCACCATGGAGTCTAACCACTGCTGAGCAGACAGCCACAGGAGGGCCGAAGTTCTGAGCCTTCCTCTGGACCCAGGCAGGAGACACACAGCCAAGAAAGGCAAACTCACCATGGCTTCCACCAATGCAGAGAGCCAGCTCCAAAGAATCATCCGAGACTTGCAAGGTATGGTAGGTTGCTAAGCAGACTGAGTTTGGTCTTAAGGGACTTGTGGCTGTGCTTTTTGCTGTTGCCAGTTGAAATTCAACTCTTTCATTTTTGTTCACGCCAGGAGTAATTGGAGTCTTCAGCTCACATCATACTGAAATAGTTGGGGCTCACATTATCCACTTTGTGTAAGGCTTGGAAAGCTTGCCTGCTTTCCTTTCAGAGGACTGTACAGCCAGTTTGTAAACAAAATCATACACCCTGCTCCAGGACTGGGTCTGATTTCCATTAGTGCACATATGTGTGTTTTCAAGCTGCCAGTTAAGTCTTTGGCTAAATCCCAAACTTCTGGGCTCTGATGAAGTCAGTTCCTTTGGGAAAAATTGTTGTTTCTCCCACTGAGCAGGAAGAACACAGACCTACCTGTCTTGTTTTGCTGCCCCACCAGGTCCTGGCTGGTGGACGGCACATTGCCTGGGATTTACTGTAGGTCCAGGCTTGCTGCCTCCCGGACTTCCCTGAGCTCAGCATTGTTCACTAAGAGAGGCTATGACTTGTATTCCTCATCTCACTGGAAAAAGCAAGGCAGAGGAAGGTGCAGATAAAGCTTCATAGACTTAGAAGAAACGGACTAATTTGTTTTTGGCTGCAAATTCCAGGTTTCACCCTTTCAAATGCTGTCTCAGGGGTCAGAATTTTTATGTTTTCCGTCCTAACTCATCACCAGTGCTGATCTTTAAGCTCTTCAGAGCTCTAGCACACTTGATACTACACAGTCTGAAGCTGACCACTTCCTCCATGCCTGCAGAGTCTGCTGTGACACTTTCCTGACATACTAAAGACCCAGGCTCCTAACTGCTTGGACACCATGAGCAGTTATCTCCTGTACCAGGAGCCATTGGCCTACCACAGACACAATGCAGTCCTCATTCTGAAGTTTCAAAGTCAACAAGATAAAAGACACTTTCTCAGGCTTTTGATCTTGCATCTGCTCTGCCTTGGGCCTCTGATAGCTAGCAATTACATGGCATTTCCTGTGCACCCAGGACTCTTCTGCACATGTCTTACAGATAATAACTCATTGAGTCCTCATGTTTGATCCTATGAGCAAGACACCATTATGATTCCCATTTTGCAGTTGAGGAAACAGGCATAGGGAGATTAAGTAACTTGCCTAAGGTCACACAGCCAGTCAAGAACAGAGCTTGGGTTTCTGTACCGCTAGCCTGGCACCAGTCTATGCTCTTTTTTTTTTTTTCTTGAGACAGAGTTTTGCTTTTTGTTGCCCAGGCTGGAGTGCAGTGGCACCATCTCAACTCACTGCAACATCTGCCTCCTGGGTTCAAGCAATTCTCCTGCTCAGCCTCCCTAGTAGTTGGGATTACAGGTGCCTGCCACCATGCCCAGCGAATTTTTTGTATTTTTAATAGAGACAGGGTTTCACTATGTTGGCCAGACTGGTCTTGAGCTCCTGACCTCAGGCAATCCACCTGCCTCAGCCTCCCAAAGTGCTGTGATTACAGGCATGAGCCACTGTGCCTGGCTCCAGTCTATGTTCTTAACCACTCTAGTCTACTTTTAGCTACGATGTTAGATGCTTTTTAAAATCTACACAGAGAGGCAGAGAAAGTAAAATGCCAGTCTCTGCAAATCTGAGTTTGCCATTGGCCTTAAGAAGTCTCTCCATTTCTATGTTTCAGTATCTGGTTCTTGAGGATAACTTTGAGACCTGGAGGTCCTTATTGGGAGGGAAGAAGGTGAAAAGGGGACTCTCAGGTAGAACTTCTGATCTAGACCATTGTCTATCCCATTCACTGGCTGAGTCTGGCCACCTCCAACATCCTGGGCTGGTTTCCATGTTCTTTACATAGAGCACTTTGGTGGGAATTCTTGAAAGGTGCTACTTTCTCAATACCCTCCACTTTTATCGGTTGGTAAATGTCTTTTTCGGTTTTTTTGAGACAGAGTCTTGCTCTGTCCCTCAGGCTAGAGTGCAGTGGCATGATCTCGGCTTGCTGCAACCTCTGCCTCCTGGGTTCAAGTCATTCTCTTGCCTCAACCTCCTGAGTAGCTGGTATTACAGGCACCTGCCACCGTGCCTGGCTAATTTTTGTATTTTTTTTTTTTTTTAGTAGAGACGGGGTTTCACCATCTTTTCAGGCTGGTCTCGAACTCCTGACCTTGTGATCCACCCGCCTCAGCATCCCAAAGTCCTGAGATTACAGGCATGAGCCACTGCACCTGGCCAGTAAATGTCTTAATAAGCATACAAATTTCTGGCATCTACCATGAGAGTGGTATGTCCTTAATTCAGGCGCCTTTGTGTGGTACACAGCCTTTAATCCTCTGTAGGGCAGCCCACTCGTCCTCTTGGTAACAGCGGTTTCAAGGACTTTGGAGTCAGGGGTGTCCTCAGCTTCTGGCTTCTCTTTTAACCTTTAAAAATGTTGGACAAGTCCCCTCACCTTTTCAGTGCACAGTTGCTTCCTTCATGTGCCAGGTGGGTTTGATGATAACACCCACTTCTCAAGATTATTGAAAGAATCAAATAGTAATTCCTGTAAAGCTAACATTATTTAAAGTATCAGAGATTAGAGCTGAAAATTTCATGTTTCGTGTCCAGAGTCTCCTCCTTCAAAGTTTCAGAAGTTCCCAAATCAGGTTGCAAGTGTTTACTTGGGCTGAGGAGGAAGGAGGGTGGAGGAGGAAGGCCCTGTGTCTCTCCCAGGCCGCTGGCTCACTGGTCATCAGTGCCAGCCATTGCAGACACTTCTAGGAAGGTACACCTGGGCAATCCCTGCCTCTCAATGCCATGTTAAATGAAAGAAATACATGTAAAGGCCTAGCCCCTCAAGGACACTCAGTTAGCAAACGCAGATGTGGTTGTCGTTGTTGGAATTGTGATTTTTATTACTATTATTTGCACATACTGGCTATTCTGATCCTGCACTTACCTATACTGAGCAGTAGGGTTATAGTGAAGGTACACCATTCACTTGTAAGCATCAGTCCAAAGAACCTGTCTCCACCATTTGCTAAGCATTGCCTGAGAGGCCAGTGTTGATTACATTTTCAGCCATCTTAGGCTCTTCGGTTCTGGACAGGTCTGCTTCAAACCATTGTTCTTGGGAGCAAGGGTTAGGAATCTAAGAATTGCCAGAGGAGCAGATAGTTTTTTCAAGCACATCCCAACCATCTCAACTAGGGAAATGTTTCCCAGGGTCTAAACCAAATCCAGTTTTTTGATAGTCCCTCTGTCTCACAGCAGAGGCAGTGAGTGAGAGTCAAAGGTGGGTTTCCCTCTTTTCTGCACAGGGAAGTCAATTCTCTTAGAAGTTAAGGGGTGGGATCTGGAGTTAGAAATCCCTTGAGAAAACCAGGGTTCTTAATTTAGCTCTACTGTTTGCCATCCATGATCTTTGGCCAAGTGCTCTGATTTCTCTGTGCACTCATTATCTGCAAAATGGGAATAATCATAACAGACTTCATAGATTCTAGATTGTACTTTTTTTTCACATTTTAACAGCTCTGAAACCAGAATGTGTCTTATAATCAGTTGCATCTTAGTTTCATTGAAATAAGAATCCCTGCCTCTCAATGCCATGTTAAATGAAAGAAATACATGTAAAGGCCTAGCCCCTCAAGGGCACTCAGTTAGCAAAAGCAGATGTGGTTGTCATTGCTGGAATTGTGATTATTATTACTATTATTTGCACATACTGGCTATTCTGATCCTGCACTTACCTATACTGAGCAGTAGGGTTATAGTGAGGAACAAGAAATATGGCTAGAATAAAGGTTAAAGCTTTCTGCAAGCCAGTATTTGGGGACTGAATGATTCATTCACACAGCAGACATTTGTTGACCAACTACTATATGCAGATTACCAGCCCTGGGTGGTGGACAGACAAGGGTGAACAAGAAATGTACCCAGTCAACAAGCATTATAAAGTATCTCTGGGCTCTCAGGACATTTCAACACTCCTGACTTGGAGTTATATCTCATGGATATGTTTCAGAGGTGCTTTGTATCACTGACCACTTATTTATCATGCTTCCTGAGTTATTCCTGCTTCTCTTTCTGAGTTTAGTCACTATCTGGTTACATGTTCCTGTTTGTTGTCTTAAAGATGCTGTGACAGAACTAAGCAAAGAATTTCAGGAAGCAGGGGAACCCATCACGGATGATAGCACGAGCTTGCATAAATTTTCTTATAAACTTGAGTATCTTCTGCAAGTAAGTGAGGCCTGTAATATGTTGATTTTTGCACTGCTGTCTTCTTTTCTCCCTCTTTGGGTGACTCATCAGCATTCAAGATACGGTTCAGAAAGCCCAAGGAGCCAGTAAGCCTTCGTGGTTAGATGGAAGGTCAGAGCAGTCCCCGGTACGAGCTCAGTCTTCCAAGTGTGATTCTCTGGGGAATTGCAATGTTGCCCCTCAGATGGCTTTGAGAATCAAGAATCTTTAGAGATTTAGGTCATTATAAGGTAGGTCAGAAGGTTATAGTATGGCAAGGATCTTAATTTCGGGGCAGTTACATACCCCTTTGGGAGTTTAGTGAAAGCTATGGAGTCTTCCCAAAAAGACATTTGTGTATATATATATATATGTGTATATATATATATGTACACTCAATCATGCATTTTTGCAGGCAGAGTCTAAGACTCTGTGGACCCTCTAAAGATTATCCGTGGGCTTCTGTTTTAGAGTTTTGCCACTCAATGTGCAGTCCATGGACCGGCAGCATCAAGCTCCTCTGGGAGCTTCTTAGTATTACATTCTTGGCTCCCACCCCAACCCTACTGAATCAGGATCTCTGGGGTCACCCCAGGATGTTTTCTTTTAACGTATAAATGGTATACCTCTTATCCCTGCTTAGCTCAAAAAGCGCGGATGTGGAGAACACTGCAGATGTGGAAAAATGCATGCAACTAAAATAGGCAGGAAGAAAATGCTCTAGAAGTTATTTTAGGGTAGTGGTATTAGGTGTTAAAAATTTTTTCTATTTTTTTGTTTGGTTTTATCTAGTTGTCCTAATAACATATGCATGTCTTGCTTCTGTAATCAGAAAACATACTATAAAATATTGCAGAAAGATATACTATATCACTGTGGACACCGTTATTTTGCAGCGTCACATCCCACCAAAGCATGTAGTATGTGGGCCCACTAGAGGAAAGGCCCCTAACATGCTGAAGGCCTTGCCTCTCTCATGCCATTTTAACTGGTTCTTTAACATCGTAAAAATGTTTTTGAGCCTTTCTTTTTTTCAATTAAGCCCATTCTGGTTTTGGATTTGAAATGACTCAGAGCTGACATTAATTTAAATGTATTGTAGGTATTTGAAAAGGTATTGAAACTTACGAGTTGAGTAATTGGGATAAAGTGTCATTATCTTATTTCCCTAAGTCAAAGCATAGTGAACACTCTTCATATTGCCCTTAAGACTCTTTTCTTGTACTTATTTCTCATCTGTTAATAACAACTTTGGTGGTGTTCCACCTAACTGTATGAACAGGCAGACCTTGATTTGCCAATAAATAAAAATAATGCCAATAAAGGGTCTCACCCAGTGCTGGTGCCAAGAAGCTATTGTTATTATTTATCATTTGAATGCTGGGATAAAGAGCAGTGGGTTTGGACCTCCTTTCCCTGTCTCTTTCCCCACTCAGTTTGATCAGAAAGAGAAGGCCACCCTCCTGGGCAACAAAAAGGACTACTGGGATTACTTCTGTGCCTGCCTGGCCAAGGTGAAAGGAGCCAATGATGGGATCCGATTTGTCAAGTCTATCTCTGAGGTAAGCTGAGTGGAGCAGCCAGCAACTTTGTGTCTTCCTTTTGCCTGCTTGAAGCAGCTCTTGCCGGGACCTTTGCCACGGACAGCTAAATGAGGAAGTGGGAGTTTATGAGGGGTAAAGAAATCTAGTCAAGGTATACTCAACGCCCATTGTTGCAGTGGCTCAAGCTTGGGGAAACCACTTCAGGGAGTGTTTACCAAGAGGAAGAATGCTGAGTCCTGAATGTACCTTAGGCCACAACCTACATGTTACCTAACAGGGTGGCCTGTTCACATTGTAAGTCTGCTAATGGCAGCCTTTGAGGTGTGCAGCATAGGATAGCTCCATCTTTTTAAAAAAACTCATTTTCTTAGATAAATTTTTAGAGTTTGCTAGGCTGCTCTCCCTACAGTTTGCCCAGGAAACTTAGATTTGAAATGAGAATGATGTGGGATCTCAAGAGACGTTTCTTAAAATAGTGATGAAAGTTTCTTAAAACTTTCAACAAATACAAACACATACTTCACGTACACACTCACACTCTCCTCTCTGCTTATTTTCCACCCTCAACCCCCAGAGAGTCTTTCTTCTCTCTCATCAGCCTTGTCCATCCAAGAGTGAAGAACTTTGCCTATCAGGGAGCAGGTAAACCCCTAGATTTAGGACAGGAAGTTTGTACATTTCATCTTTCTTTTCAGTATCTCTTCAGTAAGTATGAAGTCACTTTAAAGTCAACACACCTGCTGCTTGGCTGGCTGCCCACAAATGCCACAGCCTTAGGTATTCTGGGAAGGGCTCCTGACCAACCACACCAGCTGTAGCTGGATGACTTTCTTCTTATAGAGGGCGATGGTGTTAGATATGCTGTTATCAGTGGCTGGACATTTCCCACCATCTGCACCCTCTGACATCTGAGAAGATGAGGAAGGATCCTGGCTCTAAAGGGCTGGTTCTGCGAGTTTCTTTAATGTCCATGTTAGTGTGGGTGGGCCTTGTGAGGTCTTGCCCGGTGGGATACTTGGGTCCATGAGGTAGAGCAGTATTTTAATTTTAATGCATTATAAATGTGGAAGGGGTTCTCTTTGTCACTGTCCTCTCTCCATTCCTCAGCCACCGCATCAGAGCAACTAAAGCCTTTGACTTTATGACTTTGGACAGCTGAAGTCTGGAAATAAATTTGGTTTTAATCCCCATTCCCCAGGATTACGGAATGCTTGCTAAAACATACCTACTTTTTGGCTAGTTTCTTCTGCTTTTCTCACAATGCAGACAGATCTTTAGACAGTTTGAAACCATGGAAACTGACTTTCTAGAAGCAAAAAGCATTCCTTGCTTGCATGAATGTTGTTGTTTTAGTGGCTGGCATGGGCTCTGCTCCCCATAGGATCCAGTTGTTTGCTCTCTGATGAAGACTGCTCTCTGGGGCATCTTAGGTTGGAATGGCTTGGAAGATCCCTAGGCTAAGCGAGTGGCTAGATACTTGGTTAATTTTAATAGTCAAGTCGCCCTCTGGGTCTTTAAGTGAGAGGGTAAGAGTTAATGGATAAGCAGCATTTGTAGGCCCCCTCAGACCTCTTTGAGGTAGGAGGAAGCTATTTAGGCTAAAATATGCGAAGGTTCTAAGAAGCCATTTCTGGAGGTTCAGTAGGGGCTCAGCTTGGACTGTGTTTCACTGCGATGAGGGGGTAGTTCGGCATCGGGCTCGTGGCACAGTGGCCTGGTTTAAAGTAGAATCAGCTCTCATGTACCCTGCAGATTTTCTGTCCTTTGCTGCCATTGTATTGCTTCTCAGGATAGTGTATGTGGGTTCTGATTAGAAGCTAAAAAAAATTAAGGAATTAGGTAATGAAAGTGGAACCATAATCTGAAAAATAAAAAGGCCACACAGCATTTTATTTTGCAGTACAAAGGAACTATTGTTCCCTTCCCCAAAGATGTTTAAAAATACCTTTAAAATAAATAGCACCCGGGCCGGGCGTGGTGGTTCACGCCTGTAATCCCAGCACTTTGGGAGTCCGAGGCGGGTGGATCACGAGGTCAAGAGATAGAGACCATCCTGGTCAACATGGTGAAACCCCTTCTCTACTAAAGATAGAAAAAATTAGCTGGGCGTGGTGGCACGTGCTTGTAATCCCAGCTACTCAGAAGGCTGAGGCAGGAGAATTGCCTGAACCCAGGAGGCGGAGGTTGTGGTGAGCCGAGATCGCGCCATTACACTCCAGCCTGGGTAACAAGAGCGAAACTCCATCTCAAAAAAATAAAATAAAATAAATAGCTCCCTTTATAATCAATTTGGTGAATGGGCCTTTTAATGAATAAAAGTATAGCCTCAACTGTTTGCCATTAAAGAAGTTTTGATGTTCTAAAGGCCAATATAATGGTAAGTTTGCCAAAAATAAGGATAAGCTCCTGTCTTTGGGAGCTTACAGACCTGCGCTGTTATGTCAGGGTCTTATGAAATTCTGCAGGGTGTGTGTGTTTGCACAGTTGACATACTTCATTTCATAATGCCTTGCTCAGCTCTTCCCAACTGCCTCAGTTTCCTGGTGATCACCACTGAACACTTTGTTCTTACCTCAGTCATCAGTAGAAAACTGATTTAGGCAGGATATACCATTGAGATTCTCCCCTGCACATCTGCCAAGATTGGCTGTCTGCAGAAATGTCATGGTAGTTTTTGTAAAGCCAGCAAGTCAGGCTGCTGCCTGTCCTCACTTCCAGGTATCCTGGCTGTACCCAAAACCCACAAAACACACATGGGGAAATGTCTTAAAGCTTCTGTAGTTCAAGAGATTTAACAACTCTTACTTTTTTCTTTTCCTTTCTTTTTTTTGAGACAGAGTCTTGCTCTGTTGCCAAGCTTGAGTGCAGTGGCACAATCTCAGCATACTGCAACCTCTGCCATCCAGGTTCAAACAGTTCCCTGCCTCAGCCTCCCAAGTAGCAGGGACTACAGGTACCTGCCACCACTCCCGGCTAATTTTTTTTTTTTTTTTTTTGTATTTTTGTAGAGACAGGGGTTTTACCATGTTGGCTAGGACTTGATCTCTCAACCTCGTGATCCACCTGCCTCGGCCTCCCAAAGTGCTGGGATTGCAGGCGTGAGCCACCACACCCGGCTAGTACCTTTTTATTTTTAAAAACCACGTCCTATGGTATCATTTCCTTGAGTCAGCAGTAAGAAGACATACAGCTCTGAGCTAAAAGGCGCTATACACCAGGATGTTTACCCCATTGTGTTGGGAAATATTTAGCTCTGAGCTAAAAGGTGCTGTACACCAGGATGTTTACACCATTGAGTATTTCCTGATGCAGTATAGTGTCAGAATTACAATCTGAATAGTATGGAGTATTGGAACCCTCTTTGGCAAACCACTGCTATCCCTTCCCATAACACATACTTTAAATATTTCTGACTTTTGAAGGGATGGGGAGGGTACTGGTCCCAGCTCACCCTTCCCAGAGCCAGATGTGATAGAGCAGGTGCATGTGGTAGGTCAGGAGGTTTTGAATTCCTGCCTGCTTTCTTGAGCTTCTGGGCTAATCTATCAGGAATGTGAATCCTAATTTGCAAGCTTGTCCAAGTGTCTTCTGTGGCTGTCCCCTTTATCTATCTGTCTTGGCCACTGTATACTCCCAGCTGGCAGAGCCCTGCTTTGCAGACTCATGGCAGAGTCTCTGACCAACATATCCCATCTCCATCACAACAAGCTTTTAAATGGTGAATTTAAGCCTCAAAACAGTTCCAGTCACATCTTCTCTTCCGAATTGGTTTTTAGGTATAGGCTCTTGGGGAGAGGTTTTGAAGGCAGGCCTGCACCTGGGCCTTCCTATGCCATCCATGCCAAACTTGTGAGACAGACCTATATCCACCTTGTCCTTAGCACAGTATGACTGGGCTGCCTAGAGACACCCCTGGTCTCACCCTGGGCTCCTTCTGACTCCACGTAGTGATTTGGCATATCTGGAAAAGAATGGGAAATCCAACCAGGAAAGCATTGGCAGGCTTGTGGATGTTACTGATGGTTTCACGGAACACAGATGAGGCAGCTACACGGCCAGCAAGACTTTTTACTGGTCCCCCACACGCACGCACGTACCCACCCACCTTCTGCACATGCATCTGCCAAGCCCTTTAGGCCCTTACCCTGCACCTGTTTCCCCAATACCTTAAAAACAAACCAGCATTAGCTGAGCTGAGACCATCTCTTCCTCCTCAAGCTAACTTCTGATGTGAGAAGCCCTTCATTTACTGACCTCCAGGTTTAACTCTAAAATAAAACTTTTACTTGGTTTTCTATCTGACTCCAAACCCGGAGATTCTGATAGAGCAGAGGAGAGAAAGTGACATTCCAATAAAATCCATATATGTTTCCAAGCCTCTTGTTAATATATCTTCCTTGATAAGTTTGCTGGAGTCTGCAGATTATTCTTAGATGAAGGCCTGCAAGTAGTTCAAGCCACTTCAAGCCTTTCTCTCGATACTAGCATTTGATTGAGGGTATCAAATGTGTTGTGGCCTTTGAAGGACAATGTATAGGGTAGAATTGGGCGACATTTTCTGCACTGTATCTGTTTTCACAAGCCCTCTATGAGACCAGGTCTGTATTTGGAGTTAGGATAACAGCTCTTTGGCTCTATGTGATCTGCTTTTTCCAGCTCCGAACATCCTTGGGAAAAGGAAGAGCATTTATTCGCTACTCCTTGGTGCACCAGAGGTTGGCAGACACCTTACAGCAGTGCTTCATGAACACCAAAGTGACCAGGTAAATACAGGACAGGGCTGAGGTTTAGCACCATCCCATGCAGAAATGAACTAAAGTTCATTAATAATAATGACAATAATTATTCAATAATAAGACTGTAACAGCAGTGCTCATTTGTGTCCCCTGTGACACCTGCGGGCTCCTTCCACATCTGTCATTGTCTTCCACCCCTCTTCCCAAAGTCCTTGACACATGTGGGCAGGTAGCAATGAGTTTTTATAGGTAAGTGAGGCTCGACTTAATGGGGCTTAATGCTTTTCTCTAGGCCTCACTCATTGCTCTCTTAAACCCTGATACCAGGCATTTTCCCTGGCAGATGGCATGTCCTTGGTGTCAGCACTACTGGACAGGTAGGTTACAGCCTTGGCCTCTCAGCAGAATCACCTGTGGGGTTTTTAACACTACTGTGCCTGAGTCCTCACCTGGTATACTGAGTGAACACCCACTGGGGTATCTGTACTCCCTGGAGACTGTGGTGGGCAGCCAGAACTGGGAGCCGCTGCTGCAGAGCACAGGTCAGGTGGATGGTCAGCCTTTGGGCAGGTAGTGCTGAAGCCTCAGCAGGGAAGGTAGAAGGAAGGAAAGAGGCAGGGATTGAGTCTATAAAGGGGAGAATGGGTGTCAGCTTAGAAGCTGCAAATCAGGTACCCGTCAACTAAACTTCTTTGGGTTTTCCAGCATCTCTTGACTGGCCTCTTTCCCTTGGGAGTATTCAAAGAAATCACTTTTGAATCTAAAAAAACTACAAAGGGAAAACCTTTTGTTTCAGTATGTCACCTTAAAGATTGATTTGCACAGAGATGTACTCGTATTTCTCATGCGTGTGACAGGACTTGTGATTTGACATGAGTTGAAAAAGTTTACATATTTGATTTGAAGGTTATTTTGTTTTAGGTGTGTTCGGTGAAGATGCATAAACAACTTGACTTAATCACAGTTCACAGACAATAATGTCTCACTTTTTTGCCCAGGTGAGAGTGCAGTGGCACTATCATAGCACACTGTAACCTCAAGCTGCTGGGCTCAAGTGATCTTACCTCAGCCTCCGAGTAGCTGGGACCATAGGCATTCACCACTGTGCCTGGCTAACTTTTTACTTCTTGTAGAGACAAGGTCTCACTATGAGACCTTGCCTGGTCTCAAAATTCCTGGGCTCAAATGAGCTCCCTGCCCAGGCCTCCCAAAGTGCTAGGATTATAGGTGTGAGCCACTATACCCAGCCATCTTTTTCATTTTGGGGGGTGGGTGGCTGGTAGGGGGAAGAGGGTCTTACCCTATCACACAGACTGGAGTACAGAGGCATGATTATGGCTCACTGTACCCTCTACCTCCTAGGATCAAGCAATCCCCCTGGCTCAGGCTCTTGAGCAGCTGGGACTACAGGTGCATGCCACGATGCTCAGCTATTTTTTTATTTTTGTGATAGAGATGGGATCTGTTGCCCACCCTGGCCTTGAACTCCTAGGCTCAAGCTGTCCTCCTGCCTCAGCTTCCCAAGGATGTTGGGATTACAGGCATGAGCAACCGTGCTCAGACCCATATTTTTAAAATTCTTGTTACTTTACCTGAAATGAAACAACCGCTACCTCAAAATGCAGATAACATTTATTTTATTTTTTTCTCACCCTGTCTTATGATGCTGAAACATTTTTGAATAGTTTGTTCCTTGGCTCTTAAATTGGTATCTGGACAGAAAGTAGCAGTGACTTTCATGTCCCATATTTAGTTCTGAAAATGGGATAGAAAGTAATTTTTCCAAAAGGAAGTTTTCTTTCTCCTACAATTTCCCTTTCTTGGCAAGTAATTAACATTTAAGATTTCCCATATCCTTTCTGAGAAGTAGATATGATACATATAATAAGTGAATAAGCATCCAGATCATTGCAGTAATTTCTTTGAAGAAGAGCAAGCTTATTTGAGAGTTATGTGCTTCTACTGTGAAAATGAAATTGCTTTGTGTGCCTGTGTCTTTTAATTAAGTAACCTGAGTTGGAATTCGATGAGGCAGAGCCACACTGGGAGGACTGATTAAATCCACTCTTTCTTTATTGTTATTACTCTTATAATTGACATGTCTTATGTTTTTCTGCAGTGACTGGTACTATGCAAGAAGCCCCTTTCTGCAGCCAAAGCTGAGCTCGGACATTGTGGGTCAACTGTATGAGCTGACTGAGGTTCAATTTGACCTGGCATCGAGGGGCTATGACTTGGATGCCGCCTGGCCAACATTTGCCAGGTACTTTGAAGGATTGCTTGGTTTAAAAGACAGGAAAAGAGACATTTGAAGTTTTGAAGATTGCCATCGGTCTACTCAAAGCAATTTTGCTTACTCAGTAGATTACATAAAACTGTTCAACTCTTATACCAGCTCCTTTTACAGACTTTTTTGAATCATGGCTAATAATAACATCTGAAAGCTCCAACCTTAAACCAGTCTGATGGGCCAGGGCATGAGTCAGTGGAGATGCATATTGCAAAACCCAAGGCTTTAAAATTTGTTTAAGGCACTTGTTGTTATGGGCATTCGGGGAGGAGTGGCCTTTTCCCCCTACCTATTCTTACTGAGTATTACAGAAGCCTCCTAAGCAGTAGGAGAGGGAGTGGAAGCCTCAGCTTGTCCACATAAGTGTTGCAGGAAAGCTTACTGCATTTTTGTTTGTTCTTTTTTGAGACCATCAAACCAGCCTTATCTTACACCAATGTGGCACTCACATATCACCATCACCAGAGTCCTTACATCACCTCCGGGAAGGAGGTGTGAGGAATAGGCTCAGAGGATCAGGGGACTTGACAGAGTCACCCAGCTGGTGGGACACCTGACTTGGGTTGAACTCAAGTCCAGCATTCTTTGTTTTGTTTTGTTTTCTGTTAAGGCTTTTAAAATTTAACATTTATATTTTTTATTAGGCAACACTTCACATGTAGAGACAAGTAGTGAATATGTTAGTCACATGAAAACCACCAGGATTTAATAGCTTACGTTTTGCGTATTCAGATGTCCTTTTTTTATTTTTTGTAGAGATAGTCTTGCCATTCTTCCCAGGCTGGTTTGAATTCCTGGGCCCAAGCAATCCTATCTTGGCCTTCCAAACTGCTGGGGTTACAGGTGTGAGCCATCATGCCTGACCCAGATATTCTTTTTAAAACTTTTACATTATGAAATCATTTCAGAATTATAGAAAAGTTGCAAAAATAGTACAAGATACTCATCTGTCCTTCACCCTGATTCTGTAGTTATTGATATTTTACTATAATTCTTTATCTTTTTTCTATTTACCAGTTGATTTATTTCCTAAGCCTTTTGAGAGTAAATTACAGACTTTATCCTCTTTTCTCTTAAGTACTTAATTGTGTATTTCCTAAAATCAAGGGACATCCTCTTATATAACTCAGTACAGTTATTAAAATCAGAAAATTAATGTTGATACACTACTGCTATCTAATCTACAGACCTCATTCAAATTTTACAAATTATCTCAATAACGTCTCTCATAATCTAAGATCTAATCTCAGATCACATGTTAACTGTTAATTCATTAATTGCTAAGCCTCTTTAGTCCCCTTTAATTTGGAATGATTTTTCAGTCTTTGTCTTTCATAACGTTCCCATTTTTGAAAAATACAGGCCAGTTACTTTGTAAAATGTTCCTTAGTTTGAGTTTGTCTGATGTTTCCTCATTGTTGGATTTAGGTTAAGCATTTTTGGCAGGGATACCTCAGATGCTGTGTCCTTACCAGCATGCTATATCTGGAGGCACACAATGTTGATTTGTTTTGTCGCCAATGAGGTTAACCATAGTCATCTGGGTAAGGTGGGACTTGGCAGGTTTCTCCAAAAGTTACTATTTCTCCCTTTGTAATGAGTATGTATCTTATGGGAAGACACACTGAAATTACATTATTATCCTTTTTTCTCTTTAATCTCTCATGTATTAGTTTTAATACTACTTGATAATTCTTGCCTGAAGAAGTTATTACCATCATCGTTACCAGAGCGATTTTCTAACTCCATTGTTCCTTTTACATTGTTAGTTGGCATTCTACTGTGAGGAATATCTTTTCCTTTTCCCCATTTATCCACATTCCCCATTTATTTACACCAGTATTGACTCATGGATTCTTATTTTATTCAATACAGTCAAGTACATTCTGTTACTGACATTATTTGTTTTGAAGCTTAAATTATCCCATTTATCCAGTTATCCCAGTGGGAGCCCCTTCAGGCTGGCTCTTGTGGGGAGGTTTGGTTGTCTGATACTTTTTTTAAGAAATAAAATATTTTCGATCAGTTGCCATCCTTTCTCCTTTATTTCCCTTTCAGAGGTAATCATGGCCCTGTAATCAGTGGCCCTGTAATCATTCCCAAATCTTACGCATTCACTATTACTTGGGTATCTGTAAATACTGTGTGTGTGTGTGTGTGTGTGTGTGTGTGTGTGTGTATATAATTTTACACATGTTGAATCATGTGATATCTATTCTTTTGCAACCTGCTGTTTTCATTCTGCATTGTTTTTGAGATTTTGTATCTGTTTATGCATGGAGTTCTATAGGTATAGAATTGGGTTGGCAAACCACAGCCCACAGGGCCATGTGGAACACAGCTTTGCCCATTTATTCACCTATTGTCCATGGCTTATTTTATACTAGCAGTGCCAGCTGAGTGATAGAGACCATATAGCCCACAAGACCAAAAGATTTACTATCTGGCCCTTTTTTTAAAAAAGAATGCCAACCCATGGTGTAGAGAATTCTGCTGGGTGAATAAACCACATTATATCTCAGTCCCTAGCAATGTAGAGTTGGTTTGGTTTCCCTTTTTCCAGTTACAGTGCTGCCAAGAGCATCCCCACCATCTCCTTATGTACATATGTGACTGTCTTCAGGGAAGATACTACAAACGGCAATTGCTGGGTTGTGGAGATGAAGTTTGAAAACACAATAGTTTAAGATTTAGGAGATGATTCTGATGAAGTAAAAATGTGTTTAGTTTCCAGTGTTTTTGCTAAATGAGAGTTATCACACAAGCCTTTGTATTTCTAAACCAATGCCATCCAAAGGAACTTTCTGCAATGAGGGAAATGCTCTGTCTCTGCACTGTCCGGCCTGGTTATGTGACCTAGAAGCAGGCCTCCCGCTGTTGCTGTGTCATACAGAGCGGCAGCTGGCCCCCCAAGCACACTGTGACTCTTATTTAGCAAGCTGACTGCTAATTGTTCCTCATTGGCAGACAGACTGAGGGAGGCACCAAAAGCTCAAGGAAAATTTAAACGAAAAATTGGAAAATACATGTTCTCTTAATTCTTTTTTGACAGTGGGAAGAAAGCCATGATAGTAAAACTCTAGCCATGGAATTCGTCTGTTACAGACCAGTGTAGCTGTGCTCAATGGTGCAATCTGTTGGGTTTGACTTCCTTACATTCTACCTGGGAAGGCAGTCCCCTACCAACACCTGGTTGCCTAGTGACCAGCAAGGCCTCGATGTATGTGTTTCCTGCTCTGAATACAGGTATATCTGTTTTGTGGCCCCACAGGAGGACGCTAGCCACTGGCTCTTCTGCTTACCTATGGAAACCCCCTAGCCGCAGCTCCAGCATGAGCAGTTTGATGAGCACCTACCTGCAGGTAAGGCCAGGAAGGCTGGGAAATACCTTACTGTAGCTTCTACCAGGGTATGTCCTTGCTCCTAGCAACTCAAGGGTGATGCTCTCAGAAACCTGTTGCTCCAGCCACAGCAATAGAACCACTCAGTGGTTATATAATAGTTATAGCCACTATTCCCTGGAATCTGGGTTTTTCAACCAAATAGAATCTAGGCTCTCTTAAAATTAAATTCTCTCAAATTATTTTAAAGTATTTTTTAAAAAAGCAGTTTAGCACCAAAGTGATAGAGTCAAATCTTGACTCTCACCTACCAGCGATGACCAAGGGGAAATTACTTAACCTTCAGCTCTCTCATCCACAGGATGGTGATAATAAAAATCGTTCTAGCTCATAAATGAGGGAATGTGTGTATAGTTCTTAAGCATATGTTAATTGCTTAAGGGCCTGACATGTGAGGGCTCAGTCAATGTTAGTAGGTAGAGACACTTTGTTAATTTTTTTAGAAATGTGAATTTATCACAGCTGTATATAGTTCTCTGGAAACTGATCAGCAATAAAAAAAATTAAAACGATCAATATAAGGAACAGTAAGAGTAGATAATAGATTAATCTTTTACCTTATTTTGTGGCTTAATCATGCCAGGAGTTACAGGTATGGGTATGGCACAATGAATGAACAACAGCTTCGATATAATTGAATTTATCTCGGAGACAATGTCCATTAAGTTCATCAAGTTGAAGGAGGCTGGATGGGAAATGCAAGTCTGTATCTTAGTGGAGCTCACATGGGTGACTTCATGTCTTTGCAGTGTGCTGCTAAATGTGTGGCAGATGCTTTGAGTGAAGGGATTCTTCTAGTCTTTTGAATAGTTCTTTAGACTAACTTACAGCAGCTGATGCCTGTATTTTTACCTCTATTCTCATTAAACTCTAAAGCTTTTCTGAGTAACCATGTAGCTTCAGCCATACTTGTCTTTTGTGTTTTTTGTCCCAGACTCAAGAGATGGCATCCAATTTTGACCTTAACAGTCCCCTAAACAATGAGGCATTGGAGGGCTTTGATGAGATGCGACTAGAGCTGGACCAGTTGGAGGTGCGAGAAAAGCAGCTGCAGGAGCGCATGCAGCAGCTGGACAGAGAGAACCAGGAGCTGAGGGCAGCTGTCAGCCTGCAAGGGGAGCAACTGCAGACAGAGAGGGAGAGGGGGCGCACTGCAGCAGAGGACAACATTCGCCTCACTTGCTTGGTGGCTGAGCTCCAGAAGCAGAGGGAGGTCACCCAGGCCACCCAGAACACTGTGAAGGAGCTGCAGACGTGCCTGCAGGCCCTGGAGCTAGGAGCAGCAGAAAAGGAGGAGGACTACCACACAGCCCTGCGGCAGCTGGAGTCCCTGCTGCAGCCCTTGGCACAGGAACTTGAGGCCACACGGGAGTCACTGGGCAAGAGGAACCAGCATTTAGCCAGCATCCCAGACTGGCTGGCTATGGCTCAGCAGAAGGCTGATGCGGCACCAGACACAAAGGGCCAGCAAGAACACATTCCCAGCAATGCGGCTCGGGAGATCCAGGAGCTACAAGAGAAGCTTCGAGCCCTGGAAAGGGAGAGAACCAAGGTTGAGGAGGTCAACAGGCAGCAGAGCGCCCAGCTGGAGCAGCTGGCCAAGGAGCTGCAGCTGAAGGAGGACGCCCAGGCCAACCTGGAGCACCTGGTGAAGGAGGTGGCTCCACTCCAGGAGGAGTTGTCTGGAAAGGGGCAGGAGGCAGACCAGCTCTGGCGACGGCTACAGGAGTTGCTGGCCCACTCGAGCTCCCAGGAGGAGGAGCTAGCAGAGTTGAGACGGGAGAAGAAACAGCAACAGGAGGAGAAGGAGCTGCTGGAGCAGGAGGTAACATCTCTGACCCGGCAGCTGCAGTTCCTGGAGACCCAGCTGGCACAGGTGAACCAACATGTGAGTGACCTGGAGGAACAGAAGAAGCAGCTCATCCAGGACAAAGACCACCTCAGCCAGAAGGTGGGTGCGCTGGAGCGGTTTGCTGGGCAGCCCGGCCCAGAACTGCCAGTGGCAGATGAGAAGAATGAGAACCTGGTCCCTGTGAACTCCCCTCTGCAAGTGGCCTGTGGGAAGCCAGAGGAGGAGCAGAGGAGCCTGCCGGGGGCGCAGTTAGACGATACCAAGGGGCAGGAGGGCAGCCAGGAGGAAGAGCTCCGGCAGGCCAATAGGGAGCTGGAGAAGGAGCTACAGAATGTGGTTGGGCGTAACCAGCTCCTGGAGGGCAAGCTGCAGGCCCTGCAGGCCGATTACCAGGCTTTGCAGCAGCGGGAAGCAGCCATCCAGGGCTCCTTGGCCTCCCTGGAGGCGGAGCAGGCCAGCATCCGGCACTTGGGCGAGCAGATGGAGGCGAGCTTGCTGGCTGTAACTAAGGCCAAGAAGGCCATGAAAGCCCAGGTGGCAGAGAAGGAAGCCACTCTGCAGAGCAAGGAGGGTGAGTGCCAGCAGCTGCGGGAGGAGGTGGAGCAGTGCCGGCAACTGGCAGAGGCCCGGCACAGAGAGCTTAGGGCTCTCGAGAGCCAGTGCCACCAGCAGACCCAGCTGATCGAGGTCCTTACAGCAGAGAAAGGCCAACAGGGAGTTAGCCCACGCCCCGACAGTGAAGCTCGTGAGCTGGCTGCGCAGCTGGCTGTGTCTCAGGCGCAGCTGGAAGTCCATCAGGAGGAGGCCCAGCGGCTGCAGGCTCAGGTGGTGGACCTGCAGGCTAAGATGCGGGCAGCTCTGGATGACCGGGACAAGGTGCAGAGCCAGCTGAGCATGGCTGAGTCAGTCCTGAGCGAGCACAAGACCCTTGTGCAGCAGCTAAAGGAACAGAATGAAGCCCTCAACAGGGCCCATGTCCAGGAGCTGCTGCAGTGCTCAGAGCGTGAAGGGATGCTGCAGGAGGAGAGGGCCGGTGAGGCCCAGCAGAGGGAGGAGGAGCTGCGGGCCCTGCAGCAGGAGCTGTCCCAGGCCAAATGCAGCTCCGAGGAAGCACAGCTGGAGCATGCTGAGCTCCAGGAGCAGCTGCACCGGGCCAACACAGACACAGCCGAGCTGGGCATCCAGGTTTGTGCACTGACCATGGAAAAGGAGCGGGTGGAGGAGGCGCTGGCCAGTGCTGTCCAGGAGCTCCGGGACTCCAAAGAGGCAGCCTCAAGGGAGCGAGAGGGCCTGGAGCACCAAGTAGCTGGGCTGCAGCAAGAGAAGGAGAGCTTGCAGGAGAAGCTGAAGGCGGCCAAGACAGCAGCCAGCTTACTGCCTGGCCTGCAGGCCCAGCTCGCCCAGGCCGAGCAGCGGGCCCAGAGCCTCCAGGAGGCTGCACACCAGGAGCTCGACACCCTCAAGTTCCAGCTGAGTGCTGAAATCATGGACTACCAGAGCAGACTTAAGGTAATACTAGCTTCAACCACTTGAGCTCTACCCATCTCTCTGGGCAGGCCTGGTGGGTCCATGGAAGGATGCACCTTCAGCCATGAGGCAGGTGCTGGCTGGAGAATGTACTGTGGGTACAGGCATACACCTCATGGTCCTGTCCTGCTATCACAACTCACAGTAGCATCTTTTTCTCTGCGGAAACACGTTAGGGCAGAACATTGGGAGTGATGCCTTAGCCCGGAAGTCTAAACTCAAGACCATTGCAAACAAAATTAGCCCCCACAGTTTTTAAAATTAGTAGCCAACATTGAAAGAGCAGGGTATTTACAAATACAGTTTGAGGACTTCTTTTGAAACCTCAGAAGATCTGAAAGCCTGCGTCCTCACCCCACCCCCTCCCTGTGGCAGCTGAAGGTAGTCAGCAGGAGCCTGAGGGTGGCTGCCCACTTTAAAGGAGGCACACATCCTCTGGACTGTTCCTTACATTCGTTTCTGTACTTGCCCAGCCCCCCTGGGCATGTGAGTGAGAGCCCTGACTTAGCCTCCAAATCCCCTGCAGTGGGCCAGCAGTTCACAGCTGCTCACGTCCTGTCTCTGGGTTCTTAGTGAATAACCAACCCCATCAGGTGCTCTCCTGACAGCAGATGCATGGTAGGGAACCAACTCACTTAGTTTTACAAGGCCCTTGGAACAGTCAAGTTGGTGAGATGAGCACTTACTGTGTGCCTTTGATAGTGCACAAAGATGAGGGGTTAAAGATGGTTAAGAGTGAAGACAGGCAGAATGCCCTGGGGCTTTGATTTCCAGGGCTTGCCACTGATCTGTCTGCATCAAGGTCTGTGTACTCTCAGGCTACTCCTAATCCTCCTCTCTGAGGCAGCTCCACCACACCACCATAGAAGTGCCTCCACACCCAGTGCCACCCTAGCCCGTGAAACTCCTTGTGGCTCATAGCCAACTTTTTCCCTTGCAGAAATTAAGTTCTAAATTTGGGGACCCGGCTAAGTCTCTTGTCCTAGTAAGCTTGAAAGTGTTTTGCTATTAATAAGCCCAAGGCTCATTGAGGAGCCAGTTTGCAGGGAAAAAGAGAAAGGTAGCTTGGTTTTATCTGTTTGGGTGATGGGGCTGAGGGATCCTCAGAGCAAAGACCCTACCGTTAAGATCTCTTTCTTGTCCTCTCTAGAATGCTGGCGAAGAGTGCAGGAACCTCAGAGGCCAGCTTGAGGAGCAAGGCCGGCAACTGCAGGCTGCCGAGGAAGCTGTGGGGAAGCTGAAGGTAGGCCTTGGTGGTGTGGACCTGTCAGGGAGAGGACATCTGGTGTGGTTTTGACTGGACCATTTAAGAGGGCTCCATGCATGCCTCCAAATTCTTAGGCTGAAGCCATCCTCAGTTCACCTTTGTAGACACCCTCAGTTTGTACCCTGACCCCCTCCATTCCCTGGACACCTGGCTGGAGCTGCCAAATGCAGAAAGGAAATAAGTTGTCCTCTTTGGCTATCTCTGTGGGTGATCACCAGCCAGTGATTCTAAACTGGGCGGGCTCAGGGGTGGCACTGGTCCCACAGTCTTCAGAGCAGTGACTTGTTCGAATGAATCTTGCTCCCTGCCACCCCTGCTTTTAACATTACCCTGGAAATTCTGGTACCTGCCACCTGCCAACCACCACAACTAGTTGCAGTTGAGACCCCACAAATATAGAGCAGAGGTTCTTGGCCTCTTGAACTTAATAGAAAACAACCTTCCATTTAGAAGTGACCCAGCCAGATGGGGTGGATGGCACACCAGTCACTTTATGGTACGTTGCATGGGCTTCTGCAGGCTGAGTGTTTCCTCCCTGTTGTCCTGTGCCAGGCCACCCAAGCAGACATGGGAGAGAAGCTGAGCTGCACCAGCAACCACCTTGCACAGTGCCAGGCGGCCATGCTGAGGAAGGACCAGGAGGGGGCTGCCCTGCGTGAAGACCTAGAAAGGTTAGTCACAATCCACCTATGCGGCTGTCGGTGGCCTTCAGGGAAGGAGTGTTTGGTCCCATCATTTAGAAAGTCAGTCACTCATAGTAGGTTTAGGAAGTCCTTTTGCAAGAAAAGCCACAAACTCAGAAAGTGCTTATGCTCAGAAAGCGCATGCTATAAGGAACCTGGCTGCCTGCCCATCACAACCTGTACACGGCTAAGGCAGCTTTCTCCTAATGCGATTGTCTTCTGTCCGGCATATTGCAATGCATACTTCAGTAATGGCAAGCTTTGGAAAAACTAAAATGAAATGAAAGTTAGATCATAAAAATGTAATTAGTAACAGCGTGTATTTAAATAATGCTGAAAATGTGGCAGGCTCTGTTTTAAATACTTTGCATACAGTTGATCCTCCTAACAGTCCTATGAGGGAAGAAGTATTATCATTTATCCCCATTTTATGGATGAGGAAGATGAGTGTGCCAAGGACCAGGATCAGCCTGTCTTTGTGCACTCTCTGATGCCATATCTGTGGAGAGCAAATCACTCTGCCACCCCAAGGTCCCCTTGACCCCCTCATCTTGAGGCTTGGGGCCACATGGAATTATGAGCCTAAGTCCACTATGTGGTTAGGGGACCCAGCTAGTTGAGCCAGGACCTGATTAAAAAAAGGTTTAGCAGGGAGGAGTTGTTGGAATTGAATTGCATGTGTGCTACCAGTAAAGATAAGCACACTAATCTCTAAGTCTCTAACTTTTCTATTTATCTATTACCTCTTCCCACCGCCTGCCTTCTAGAACTGGGCTCTGGCTCAACGGGAGATCCAGGATCCTGGATATACATTTCTTTTCATCTTACCCTTCCAGTGTTAAGATCCTATAGGGCACTGGCTGCCTCTTAGCTAAGTCATATTCATATGACAGTTTAAACAGAGCCTGAGTCAGTGGCATGAAAACATGCTATAACAGTGTTTCGTTTGTTTATTTTTGGTTTGGTTTTTGTTTTGTTTTTTTGAGAAGGTTCACTCTTGTTGCCCAGACTGGAGTGCAGTGGCATGATCTTGGCTCACTGCAACCTCTGCCTCCCGGGTTCAAGCAATTCTTCTGCCTCAGCCTCCCGAGTAGCTGGGATTACAGGCATGTGCCACCATGCCCAGCTAATTTTGTATTTTTAGTACATGTTGGTCAGGCTGGTCTCAAACTCCTGACATCAGGTGATCTGCCTGCCTTGGCCTCCCAAAGTGCTGGGATTATAGGTGTGAGCCATCACACTCAGCCAGAACAGTGGTTATTTGTAAGATCTCAGAGCATTTGTTTCAGCTGCTCAAAGCTGCACAATCTATCTGCCAACTTATTTTATTCAGTGTGTGTGTGTGTGTGTGGTATGTGGTGTGGGTGTGGGTGCACCTATAAGGTCATTTTGGTGGACAGGGTCTAGTAAACAACTTCCTGGCAACTTTATACTAGATGTGGAAGGGCTGCATTAGGTATAAATTAATCAGTCTCTCTGCAGAGCCCTTTGTTTAGTGGAGCTTTTATTATGTCCCACTGGACCATCCTTGGAAAATCACTGCCTTAGTGGATAGCTGAGTTGAAAATGGAGTAGGTGGGGTCAGGAAGACAGCGAGATTCAGCCAGCTTCTTCTGCTGTAAACCAAGACATCCTGTAGCACCCAAAATGGAATTCCTTGGGCCTCAGGGGCTATCAGGTAGAATACTGGCAGTGCAGATTGAGACTGAGTGCTGCTGTGGGCCCAGCACCCATGCCCCATGTTAGAGTCCCAAGGACATGTGGAAGGCAGGCCCTCCTCCGTGTGGCCACCTCCAGGAAACTGCACCTCTGTCCTGCCTGTCCTGACTCCTTTCTCATCCTGCCCATCCTCCCCATCACCAGCCCATGAGCCTTGCCTACCAGGCTCCTCTCACAAGCTCAGCCCCTGTCCAGGAGCAAAGAAGTGCAGAGTTCTATTCACTTAGGGTGCTTCTGGCAACCTGGGATCAGCCTGTCCTCCCTCCCAGAATGCCCCTTTGTATGTGGGGGTGTAAAGAGAGTCTCAAAAGTTAGAGACTGTATAACCTGTGAACAGATAGTACTAAGGGGCTCCCCCACAGAGAGGGCAGTAGCACGCCTCATGAGAGTCCTGGGTGAGCCTAGAAGCCCTGGGGAAGCTGGAAGTCCTGAGTAATCAAGAAAACTTATCTCTCCTCCCCCAGGACCCAGAAGGAACTCAAAAAAGCTTCAATAAAAATACAAGAGTATTACAACAAACTCTGCCAGGAGGTGACAGACCGCGAGAGGAATGACCAGAAGATGCTCGCTGACCTGGATGACCTCAACAGAACCAAGAAGTATCTCGAGGAGCGGCTGATAGAGTTGCTCAGGTGAATGTTAGCTCAAACCAGCAGCTGGGGTTTTCCCCACACGTGGGTTTTCTCTAAAGAAATGCAGCTATTCTTGAAAGCACACTCGAGAAATTTCATTTTCTTGCCCTCTCTCAGGAGCCCCTCTCTCCTCCTCCATCTCACTTTCCCAAGTACTAGGAGTCCCAGACTCTAGTGCCTGCAGGTACCAGGCAGCTGATGTAAGTTTGCCCTGGGTCAGGAGGGGACAGTGAGAAACTGGAGACACAACTGGGCTCTGCTTCTGCCACATCCGTCGTGGCTCAAAACTGCCAGACCACCTTACTTCTCAAGAGAAGGTGGAAACCTGGATTTTCATGTGAAATGTCCTGATTTGGTAATGCTGGCAAGTCATTCAAAACTTCTTTTAACTTTTCTTTATGGAGATTTTCAAATATGCAAAAATGGAATCATGTAATACACCCCTAGGTACCTGTCACCCAGCTTCAATAGTGTTCAGCTCAGGGCCAGTCTTGCTTCATCTGTAGACCCACCTGCTTTTTCACCTTCCAAGATTATTTCAAAGCAAATCCCAGACACATCACTTCATCCGTAAATATTTCAGTATGTATCTCTCCAAGGCAAGGACTCTTTTATTTTATTTTACTTTATTTATTTCAAGACAGAGTCTCACTCTGTTTCCCAGGCTTGAGTGCAGTAGCATGATCTAGGCTCACTGCAACCTCTTCCTCCTGGGTTCAAGCGATTCTTGTGCCTCAGCCACCTGAGTAGCTGCAATTACAGGTGTGCACCACCACCGGCTAATTTTTGTATTTTTATTAGAGACAGAATTTCACCATGTTGGCCAGTCTGGTCCTGAATTCCTGGCCTCAAGTGATTTGCCTGTGTTAGCCTCCCAAGTGCTGGGATTACAGGCATGAGCCACCATGCCTGGCCCAGAACTCTCCATTTTAAACAACCACAGTGTCCTTATGACACCTTAAAAAATGAAGTATAATTTCTTAATATCATCAAGTATCTAGTCAGTTTCAAATTTTTCCCAGTGCCTTAGAATTTTTTCAGGTCATTCTAATCAGGATCTAAATTAGATCATCTATTGCAATTGATATGTCTCTTACATCCCGTTTAGTCTATGGGTTTCCCTACCATCTCTCTACTTTTGCTGATTGCATCCTTGTGGTGTCATTTAACATGATCATCCATCCCTTGCATTTCCTGTGAGTCTATAGTTACAGCTATTGCAGTGGTTCTCAATCCTGGCTACATATTAGAATCCCTAGGGAAGTCATTTAAAAATGCGCATGTCCACGCCCCACCCCAGCTAACTGAATTGGAATTTCTGGGAGTGGGACTCAGACACCAGTGAGCCAGAGTTGAGAACCATCATTCTACTAGCATCTTGCTTAGATTAAGTTTCAAAATTTTGGCAAGAAAACTTCATAGACTTGGTTTGTAGTTTTGTGTCTTTCCTTCAAGAGGCACATACAATCTGATTAGCCCTCTTTTTGTGCTGTTAGCAGCACCATGGATCAGCAAAGCCTAGATCTGCTAATTCATTAAGTTTTGCAAAACAGTGATATTAAAATTACAACCAAGTTGAAGGTTTAAAAACTCAGCCTTCTTATCATCATTACACAGAGTTATAACCCAAGGTATTTGTGACCTGAGGACTGTGGTGGAAAACCCCCAGCTCCTGGAGGCATTCCACATTCCCAAAGTGTGGGTGGATCAGCCTAGAGAATGAGGCTGCTTCAGAGAATGAGTCTTCCTGCTTCCTGACGGTTTCAACCGTCCTTGAAAAAGCCATTCAAGCCCATGTTCAAGCTTATTTATTTAAGGCAAACAATCTGTGGTTGCTTGGGAGTTCCTGGTCACTCAGGACTTGAGTGGCTCAGGTGTCACATTATCAGTGGCCACAGTGCTGCTAGGGCCACATTAGCCCTCAGGTTGCCAGCTGGGGCTCCATATGAGAAAAAAACTAAACGTCAGAAACCATCAACCTTGAAAATGCTCATTAATTTCCCTGAGGAAACCTCTGTTCACATCCTCCTGCTCCAGGGCATCAGGCACATTCTGACACTGTCAGACCTTTCTGGAAAGCCTCACACTTCTTTCCTTCTGGCTTCCTAGAATGACCTTACCGTCTCTCTGAGGGGCAGAGGAGGCTAACATCTGATCAGATTTTCAAGCTAGGAAATCTTTGATCTTCTCCACTGATTAACTATTACTTGGACCAACCGTAGAAACATAAAGGACCCCAAGCACGTTAAGATTTGGGTGGGGAGTACATTCATGGTCCTTGGGCTTACTGCACGCAGAGTCAGCATGACAGTGTGTTTTAGCCTAAACTCCCAGTGGTCCTCAGCACTGTTGTTTAGATGCCTGAGTGGTGGCCCTTGTTGGTGCTGGCAGCTCTTTGCAGTTGACAGTGCCTTCTGTGTACATCTTTTGCCTCCCCTGTGTTCTCATTCAAGTGGTGTCACTTAAGTCTGCATGTTGGGGGGACGGAGGAGAACTAGCGTAGGCTGGGGCATATTTGCAAGGTGAAAGTGAATTTTCTTTCTATGATTTAGGAAATGTCTTTTGAAATGAAACAAGGATCATCCTATTGGTTTCATGGATTCTCTCTTCTTTTCTTCCAATGGGGTTTTGTCCCAGGGACAAGGATGCTCTCTGGCAGAAGTCAGATGCCCTGGAATTCCAGCAGAAGCTCAGTGCTGAGGAGAGGTGGCTCGGGGACACAGAGGCAAACCACTGCCTCGACTGCAAGCGGGAGTTCAGCTGGATGGTGCGGCGGCACCACTGTAGGTCAGCAGGGGGCTCATGGGCTGGCACCAAAACCCTGGCGGGGCCCAGGACCAGAGCAGACAGCTCTGAAAGAGGACTCTGTGATAGGTGTTGGCACTCTATAATAGGTGTTGGCACCATGGCTGGTATTTAGGAAGAGCACATTGCATTTTGGCTTTAAGGGAACCAGGTGAGGAAGGTGTATTAGTAGGGATCCTAGCAGAACAATCAGGGCTCCCTGAAAGGAAGGAACTAAATACAGAGATGTGGATGGAGTTAGTGGGGCCCACAGGGATGGGGCTTACCCAGAGACTAGCAGTTCTTTTACCATTCCTCAGCCTATAGGGACCAGAGAGGAGCAGCGTTACTGGAAGCCAACAAGAGCTGGCCTGAGGCTTCACTAGAGGAACACAGGCAGTGCCAGGGGCACAAAAGCCAGAGAAGGGTGGGTAAAGATGAATCTTTGGCTGGGCTAGGGGCAGGTGCAAAATAATTAGCATAGCTGTGGAGGTCTGTGGTCTCTTAGAGTCTTAGCCCCTGAGATATGGGAGGCATACCTTCAACTTGGTGCCAGGGAAGGTGGGCTCAACCACACTTTATCTCCTGCCTCCCAAGACCTCAGGAAGAAGAACATTTTTTCACCAAGCTGACAAGAGGGCTTTGTTGGAATCTGATGAAAAGAGCTCGTGGCCACATCCTAAAGTAGGGGCAGAGCCGAGTCTGATGAGGGTCACATGGCATCCAGAGTGCAGTTTGGGTACTGAGCATATCACACAAGATCATAGTGTATCATCCTCACAGCCTGGGCTTGTTTTGTTCCCAGGATATGTGGCCGCATCTTCTGTTACTACTGCTGCAACAACTACGTCCTGACCAAGCACAGTGGCAAAAAGGAGCGCTGCTGCCGAGCCTGTTTCCAGAAGCTCAGTGAAGACCCTGGCTCCCCTGATAGCACTGGCTCAGGCACTAGCCAGGGAGAGCCCAGCCCTGCACTATCACCAACCTCAGCTGGGCCCCAGGCCACAGGGCACCAAGGTCAGGCTCCTGTTACTGCCTACTATGTTCTCTAGGTGCCACCCCTACCACGTTGTGGCGAGTTAGTGCTCAAAAGCTGAATTCAGTGTTTTCTAAACTTACATAGTAAAGAGGTGCTAAAATATATTACCAACAACTTGACACTTTCATTTTGATGTGCTTAGGATTGAAAGAGAATTGAAAAGGGAATAACTTTCTCCTGGTAAGATTCAGTGTGGTTTTTTGAAAAGGGAATAACTCTCTCCTGATAAGATTCAGTGTGGTTTTATTTATTTATTTTTTTGAGATGGAGTCTCGCTCTGTCACCCAGGCTAGAGTGTGGTGGTGTGATCTCGACTCACTGCAACCTCCACCTCCCTACTTCAAGCAATTCCCCTGCCTCAGCCTCCCGAGTCAGCTGGGATTACAGGCACATGTCACCATGCCTGGCTTTTTTTTTTTTTTTTTTTTTTTTTGCATTTTTAGTAGAGACGGGGTTTCACCATGTTGGTCAGGCTGGTCTCAAACTCCTGACCTCGTGATCCACCTACCTCGGCCTCCCAAAGTGCTGGGATTACAGACATGAGCCACCATGCCCGGCCTCAGTGTGGTTTAACATGAAGTCTATGTACAGGTTAATGTACATCTGTGAAATACATCCCACACTTTGGAAAATGCTATCTACCAGGGCCTTAGCCCTGGCATCCGGAGTAACACAAGGCTAGGAGTTGTATCTGGAATCATCCACATCCTTCACTCTCTTCCTGAAGCTTGCTCTTCCTTCATGTCCGAGGAGGATGTAATCTCCTTTGTGTCCTCTCACTCAGCCCAGTAAAGGAAGTAGAGTTTGGGTTCTGCTGCTTCTGCTTTGAGCACACGCTAACAGATAGACCTGGGCTGCCCTCCAGGGCACTGGACTTCGGATGTGTAGCACAGGGAGGCAGAGCTGAGGCACAGGCAGAAGTGGTCTCAGCTTGTCTCTGCTCTAGCATCATTGCCGTTGCAGTTGGTCCCTGTGAACTCCTCCTTGGCCTCTACGTGGATGCAGGCCAGTCAGCCTTTAGAAATGCTGTCCATTCCTCTTTTGTTTGAGTGGATTACCAAGTGGTTGGCAGGCCCCATTATGTTGTTAGGTATAAAGAACTGGTCAGGACAGAGAGTGTACTTTGCACAGCATTAGTTTATCTTCTTCAAATCTTTTGCCCGTTTTTAAATATTTTTTAATTATTGAATTTTGAGAGTCCTCTATATATTCTCTATGCAAGTTCTTTTTCAGATATGTACTTTTTTCCCAATCTATAGCTCGTCTTTATATTTCCTTTCAAAGAGCAAAAAAGTCTTCAAAGAGCAGAAGTTTATCATTTTAAGGAGGTCCAGTTCATCAGTTTTTTTTCTGTTATGGATAAATGTTTTTCTTTTTGTTGTCATATCTAGCTCAAAGACCTTCTGTTGTCTGTTAGAAGTTTTATAGTTTTAGTTGATACGTTTAGGTCTATGATTCATTTTCAGTTATCTTTGTGTATGGTGAAAGGTATGAATAGAGATTCATCTTTTTGTATATAGTTATCCAGTTATTTCAACACCATTGATTGAAAGACTATTCTCTCTTCCCATAGAATTGCCTTTGTACTTTTGTCAAAAGTTGACCTTATTTTTTTTTTTTATGCTGCCATGAGAAAGTAGGCCATTGACCTTATATATGTGGATTTATATCTGGACTTTTATTCTATTCCATTTATCTATGTGCCTATTCTTTCGCCAATACCCAACTGTTAGGATTACCGTAGCTTTATAAAGGATCTTAAAATTAGCTAGAGTGATTCCAGTTTTGTTCTTTATCAAAGTATTGGCTATTATAAGTTTTTGGTTGTTTTTTTCTATATAAGTTTTAGTAATCAGTTTGTCAATTTCTACAAAAACTCTGGGTGATAATTAAATTGGAATTGCATTGAATCTCTAGTTCAGTTTGGGGAGAATTGACTTCTCAATAAAATTGACTCAGTTCATGAACGTGGTATAATTTTCTATTTATTCAGGGCTTTGGTTTCTGTCAGTGGACATCATTTTAGATCCCTGTTGTCTATTTTTCCCTTCCCTCTGCCAGCCTTACAAGGCAGGTTCAGGAATGTGGCTGGGTCTATGGAAAAAAAACAATCCCTGGCCCCCTTTTTTAGCATATGCCTCAAGCTCTCTGTTATACAAACTTGAGACAAGAAGAACTTTCCTTCTAAAGCAGGGCCTATCTTAGTGGTCATGTGGCAGGTCCAGCTAAGAACTTTAAGTTAGCAGGAACCATTTTTCTTGCTAACTACTCCGGGAACTATGCATGGGCTTGCCCTGACTCATTAGTGACCACAGAGTGCTAAGGTTACTTGCTTTGATTTTTGACATTTCCCATCTGCTCATTTTATTTATTTATTTATTTTGAAACAAAGTCTCGCTCTGTTTCTCAGGCTGGAGTGCAGTGGAACAATCTCTGCTCACTGTAACCTCTGCCTCCTGGGTTTATGTGATTCTTGTACCTCAGCCTCCCAAGTAGCTGGGATTACAGGTACCCACCACCACACTCGGCTAATTTTTGAATTTTTATTAGAGATAGGGTTTCACCATTTTGCCTCAAGTGATCCACCAGCCTTGGCCTCCCAAAGTGCTGGGATTACAGGCGTGAGTCACCACACCCAGTCTTTTTTTTTCTCTCTCTTTTTTGCCTCAAATATGCCCTCACATTTTTCCATGACATGTGCTGGAGTGTTTGTGGGCAGATGACTGGTACAGGAACATTCCTATGGTGGCCTTCCTGGCCTACACAGTCAGACACAAGGCGCCTGGTTGGAAACCCAATGGCTGCTGCAAATCCTTGAGCACAGGGAGGTTCTTTTCCACCTATCAGTGGATTAATGGAAAACGCAAGTCAGATGGACTTCTGCTTTCAAAAATATGAGTAAGTACTGCCTGTGTCTTATGGAGCAAGGATTGAGTGGCATAGAAGTATGTTTTCTGTTATTTGGTTCTTTCCTAATAAGGTTTTTCTTTCAAATAAGGGACCTCAGAGAATACACAAGAGGCTGAAACATCTCTAAGGCCCTGACTTTGAGAAGTCTCTTAGGTTGTACATACCATTTCATCTGTCAGCCTTCCTCTACATTTTTGGAATGTCCCAGCAACTGTTTCTCTCAACTCTGGACAGAACAGCTGTCAGTTGAGTGACTAATTAAACTGTGCCTCAGCAGCTTGTTCTGCATAGCTGCACTCTCACTTTCCTGAGGGCCCTTACCCAGCCTGTGCATAACAGTGTGTTGTGTCTCTTCTCTTCCGATCTGCCTCTGCTGCCCAGGAGCAAACACAGACTACAGGCCACCGGACGATGCTGTGTTTGATATCATCACAGATGAGGAATTGTGCCAGATACAGGAGTCCGGCTCCTCCTTGCCTGAGACACCCACTGAAACTGATTCTCTTGACCCAAATGTGGCTGAACAGTGAGTAGACGTCACATCCGTTTCCTGAGTACTCATTGCAAGCCTGACTGTTGTGCTTTCTTATCAAAGAATGAGTGAAGTGAGACGTTGGAAGCAGGATTGACTGTCTTTGCCTAAGGGAAGGTACCTGAGAACAGTGCTTTGTGATGACCTGGAAGAGCACCAGCGCTTGGGGAGTGGTCAGTGTTGAGCCTTGCAGGGAGTTCCTGGGAGATGTCAATGGCCTCTGGTTTCAGCATCACCATTAAGGCCTGTCTTTCTTGGCTTGAGCACTTGTATTAGTTTGCTTGGGTGCTATATAAAATACCACAGACTGGGTGACTTAAATAACAGAAATTTACCTTCTGACAGCTCTGGAGGCTGGAAATGCATGGTCAGGTGCTGGCAGGTTTGGTTTCCTGTGAGGTGCCGCTCCTTGGCTTGCAGATGTCTGCCCCCTTACCGCTTCTTCATGTGGCTATCCCCTGGTGTGTCTCCATGTCTCTCAATCTCTTCTTATAGACAATGGTCAGATTGGATCGGGGCCCACCCTAATGACATCATCTTAACTTAATCATTCGTCTACATGCCTAATCTCCAAATGCAGCCACAGTCTGAGGTACTGGTGCTTAGGGCTTCAGCATGTGAATAATTTGGGGTATGGGGAGACAATTCGGCCTATAACAGCAACCCTTGCTGGGCCGCCCTTGACAGTTGATCAGAGCAACATGCTGCAGCGTGCTAAGGGAATGGAACATGCCCTGGGAACCACTGGAATGTGGGGGTTGGGAGAACACTGCAGGCTAATACAGTCAGGAAATGCATCAGAGCAGGGGTGTCCAATCTTTTGGCTTCCCTGGGCCACATTGGAAGAAGAAGAATTGCTTCAGGCCACACATAAATAGACTGACACTAACGATAGCTAATAAGCTTAGAAAAAATCACCATCCCCCCCAAAAAAAATGTCATAGTGTTTCAAGAAAGTTCATGGATTTGTATGGGCCACGTTTAAAGTCCTGGGCTGCATGCAGCCTATGGGCTGCGGGTTGGGCACCTTGCTTCAGAGGAAGGTATTCCAGGAAGGAAGGGAAAGGCCCAAAGTCACGGAGGCCACAGTGAGTAGGGGCTGTCTTGGCTCTTGAGTTTGGTGATGGATTAGCTTCATCCGTGAGGCTCCAGCACGGTGAGTTTAGTTCATCTTTTGGAAACACTAATCAGGCTTGGTAAGGATGCCGTGAGAAAGGAAGCTTGGAGTTAGTTGAAGTTGTCTCTGATAGATGTGTCCTCTCAGAGGTCACTTTAGCTGCACATAAACCCACCCAAAGCCTCAAAGTTTTAGCAGTAAGAAAAATATGGACGGGTCTGTTTGTTACTTGGTGCCCTGTGGAACCCAAGGGACTTTCCACTCATCTAGGCTGCACTTTGCCCTAGCACTGGTATTTTATGCTTCTCTTAATGAGCAACCTGGCTTCACCGAACCTTCCTGACTGCTGCAAGAATGCTGCAGCTTACAGTCAGCCTGTTATGTATAAGAGCAGGCTTCAGAAGGACAAAACAGCCACTGCAACGATGGTCTTAGTGCTTATTCTCCCTTGGCCCTCTCCTTTCTCTAGTATAGCTATTTTCCAACAAGCTTTTCCAGGAGAGTTTTACAAGGGCCAATTTTTAAAAACGTGAATTGTATAAAGTGCCACCATATTAAAATGCCAAGAGTTCATGACATAGGACCCATAGAAAAGGAGGTCCTTGCTTGATGTTTCTCAGCCCCTGTTGTCCAACTTTAATGCAGTTTCTACAAACAAAGAACTTTCTTAAGTTCAGAAACTCAAGAAAGAATGTATGTGGTTCCCAGGTCCCAGATGTTTCTCGACCCATTTTCTCTAGTTAAGGACTTTTATGATGCTCCTGCCTCAACATTGAGATCTGCCCCTCTTTTCCTGCCCAGAATTCAGAGGACTGATCTGTCAGATTGATCATTCAGGATTTCTCCTGCCTGTATTTAATCTTCATGAGGCTGCCAGTGCAAGGGACTTCAGGCCTATGAATATCTACACAACCCCTCTGTTCCCTGACTAGAGAGTGACTGAACTCACCATGTTGTAGATTCATGGATAAAGCTAGCCTGATCACCAAGCTCACTAGACCCAAGATTGCCTCTACTACTGTCATTTCTGTGACTTTGGGCTTTTCTTTCCTCCCTGGGATACTCCTCCAGCCCCTGACCATGGAAGCCTGCAGTGTTCTCCCAACGCCTATGGCCCAGGGGTCCCTGGGGCATGGTCCATTCCATTCCTCCACCACATGGAAAGCTTGGTGGGTAGATGGTAGGTGGTAAAGTGAGCAGGACCAGGAACCTGCGGGCCTGGGAGGACACTCTGGCTTGAAAGTGTCTTGCTGCCTCCTCTAGTCTGCATGAGAAAGTGACTATCCTACAGCTGGCTCTCTCCTTGCCCCTCACCTTCCCCTGCCGAGTAGGAACAAAAACAGAAGGCATTCCGACTGCTGACAAATATGTGTGGTTTGGTCTTGGGAAATCAGGAACTGTTCCAGGGGAAGGAAACTGCCAGCGTGCTGGTCCATGACCACCAAGACGGATTTGGTACTAACTGACGGGAACCTGCAATCCCTGCACTTCTGTTTGGGTGAAGAGCCACTCTTCCAAGTCAGTTAAAGGCTGCATTGTCAGTCACCTTTTTGTGCATTAGCTGGAGATAAACACAAGTATTTCTAGTAATGTTTTCCTACATTCTTTTTCTTCTTAACTTTTAAGACCTAAATAAAAAACACCAAGAGTCTGAGAAAGTGTGGGAAATCTGAAGCCCTAGATTTGTGTAAGCATCCCTGGCAAGAAACTTCAAGAAAAAATAAGCAAGTCCCAAATAAGAAGGGATCTGGGAGACCTTAAACACTAAGTCTAAATTCATGAGGAATATCAGGCCACTTGGAAGTAGTGTTGTTGAAAGTGACTCTATTATGCGCCTTTCTTGCACCAGCTGCTCTTACTCATGACCTCGCTAGTCCCTGTGCTGCCCACCAGGGAGTGAAAATTATCATCTCATTTTATAGCCAAAGAAGCTGAAGCCTCAGGAAGCTGGATCATTTGTAGTGCTGGAGGTGCCAGAACTAGGCCTTGGACTCCTCCCTCCAGTCATTCGGAAGAGTTCAGCTCTCTTCTCCCCGTCGCATGTCCTCATTTTGCCCATCTTCCCGCCTCCATGTTCACTCTTTCGCACAAGTACACATTCTTGGGGCTAAGGAATTTGTTTGCGCTGCCCCTCCTCCTGGCAGAGATGGGTCAGGAAGAGGTCCCAAAGTCCAGCCTGCCAGGGAGACCTGGCTGGATGCTGGGACTGGCTAAGCAACCTCTCAGTGGTCCCTGTGCATGGCTCAGAGCTAGAATGGTGGTGAGAGCAGGAGCACAGCCCCTGACTTCTGCAGAAAAGATTGTGTTCATCAGAGACCTCCAGACACACCTGTACACCCCCCTTTTCGGTCATTTAGGCCTATCCTCTGCCATCTCCACTGACCAAGTGCCCAGCTGTTCTCCAGACTGAGGCAGAGAAGGAAACCAAGCACTTGGCAGCTGGTGAACCAGGCCTGTGGAGTAAGAGCTGGCAGGAGCACTGGGCTGTGGCTCCCTCAGCCTTTGCTCAGCCTCTACCCAGTCACGGCCTCCTTGAGGCCCAGCCTCCCCCTCTGGCTACCAGATGAACAGACAGTATGGTGGTGAAGAACTCAAGCTCCAGAGTCAAACACGCCTGGTGTGCCACCTCCAGGCTCCATGGCTCTAGGCAGGGCAGTCCCCATGGCTCTAGGCAGGGCAGTCCCCGAACTCAGTTTCCTTTCCTATACAGAAGAGACTAGAACAGCACCCACCTCTAGGGGTATTAGGAAGATTACATGAGAACTGTGTGTGTGGAGCACTGAGCCCAGCCCAGTGCCTCATGCCTGGGAAGACTTCCATGGAGGTGTGTTGCTTTCCTGATGTGCCATCAGGGCCTGAACTGCGCATGTACTGCTGCCCTCACAGTACCTTGCACTACGCAGTCTCACTGTTTGCTCCAAGGAAGGTCCTTCAGATAGCTGGATGACACTAATTGAGCTTAAACTCTCCCACAGAAACAAACCCTGAACCCTCGGAGCGTCTTTGCCAGTAATTGCTTCAGAAGTGGTGCTTTGTGTTTGAGTGTCTAGGGGTGCTGGGGTAGATTTGTCACCGACCAGGAGATCTGATGCTTGTTATCTCAGAAACAAAATGAGAACAGGATATGGTGAATGGTTAAGGTTACAAAGCCACCTTGCACGCGGGTTAACCCAAGATCACTACCTTCAGCTGAACACAGAGGTGACAGGTACCCTGTGGCTTGTCAGTGGCAGGAAACCTTTCTGCAGCCAACATTCTGGGCAAAGAAAGAAGCTGTTTACTGAAGTGGTAGTCCTAGCTCTGTTGTCTGAGCTTTGTCAGGCATTAATCTCTCTGAACTAGTTTTCTCATCTGAAAATGGGGATGATAGTGCCAGGCCTCCTACACAATGGCATTAGTTACCAGGGACCAGCAGGGACTGGGCAGCTGGAAGAGGGTGCTGCTTTGAGAGCCCCTTGGAGGAGGAGGCCAGAGTGACGGCCCTAACCACCTTCCTGACCACTTCCTGATCACTCTTTGCCCTGCCTCCACCCCTGCAGTAGGGGTAGCTCTCCGCTTTTCTCTTCTGTGGCACCATCTCCTCCATCCAGAATATCCACGGAGGACACACCTGGGCTCCTAGCTCCCAGGTAGCCCCTAGAGCCAGTGTCATCTTGTGTTCCCCACATCTCAGATGATATGGCCATTCGTGGCCTCTGCCATATCTCTAATGGGATTGGAGCGCATAAGTACTGCAGCTACCCCAGGTTTGGGAACTTGGTAGGGAAAGAGCATGTCCTTTACTCTCCAACCTTGAGGCCACACCAAGGCGATGTGGACTCAAGTACAGCCCACACTCAGCCTGATCCCCTCTCCCCAGGCCTCTGATGCCACATGCTGGTGTGACTGAACGGAGGGGAGAGCCAAGTGGAAGGAAGAAGGGTGAGCCTGAGGTTGGGAACTAGCCCTTCCCTGCACATGACCACACTCTCCTCTGTGGAATGGAGCCGGTACCAGCGGCATCTTCTGCTTCCTGGGCTGTGGATGGATTGAGATAAGGCATGAAGGGCTTCTGTAATCTGCACGTGTTGTGCCAGTGTTTATTCCCCTACCCAGGGGAAGGGGTTGGAAAACTGACATCTACCCCAAAGAGTGGCAGGTAAGGGCCCAGAGGCATATAATCAATGAGTGGCTGAGGTGTCAGAGAAGGCAAAGAAAGATTTTGCTGCTGTGCTGTTCCTGGGGCCAGGCAGGCAGGGCTTTCCTAAGCTACAAAAGGTCAGTACAGAGACCCTGGGAGGGGGCAGGCACCTGGTCAGGGAAATCCCCTTGGTCCCAGGTGCTGCTTTTCTGTTGCTGTGACCAGGCAGGCCCAAGCATGGCACTTGCAGTGTGCTGGCCGTACTCACGAGCACCCTGGGAGGGAAGGCTGTCATGAGCTAGTGGTGTAGGTGGTGAACCAGGGCTTAGGTTGAGAGTGCTGAATCACCTATCTAGAGATACATAGTGGTGGAGCTGTCACGGAACCTCCGAGTTAGCCCAGAACCCTGCATTCTCATCACACCATGCTGCATCTCACCATGGGGACTCATGGAGATGCTGCAGGACTCTGCTTCTGCCTCTGTCCCTTGGGCCGGGACGCTGTCAGGGAAACCGGAGACTGGTGGCCCCTCTGTCAGAAGTACTCCATATTAACATGAGTGCACAAAGGGGGAATGACAGAAACTCTCTTTGAAAGCCAATTAAAAGATAAATGTCAGCCTTGTCACCCTAAAAGGGCAGAATTTGTTGCACTTGGAGATCCATCTGGTCTGCGTGTAGTAAAACTCTGCTTTGCATTTAGGTATGTTTATGAAACAGTAGGTTTCCTGTGGGCCCTGAAAGCGGTGTGCCACACACCTGGAAGGCACAGTAAAAACCCTCCCTCCCCTTGCTAACCCATGGGCTGACATGGAGGGCTTCTATTTTGTGTCACCAGTTCTTGTAAGAAATAATAATTACTAGTATTTTTTGGACCTTTTCTCCACAAATGCAAACTGTGCCAAGTGTTTCACATGCAGCAAGTATTCACACCAGTCCTTAGAGGTGGGTGCTGTTATGATCCATGTTTCACTAAAAAGAAAGGAAACAGGTGCTCGGAGGCTAAGAGATTTGCCCAAGGTTTTACTAACTGGTGAGTGGCAGGGATTCAGCTGTGGTCTCTCCAACCCCCAAAATCACGCCGTTAAGTCAGTTCTGGCCTGTCTCTCTGTGCAGTCTCCTTAGCTGTTGTCAGTTGGTTCTCCATATTTTGGTGAGTGATTTTGGAATACACGAGCCCAAAAACATCCTTAAGCCTATTGAACAGATAGCCAGGATTTAATAAACATGCATAAAACCTGACATTTGAAACTCTGGCTCATCCTGTGACCATGTTCTGGAAGTTAAACAAATCTGCCCCGCACTTTGGACAGGAGGTTAGAGACCACAGTGAAAGAGCAGGGCTCTTGTCACTGGTATATTCCATTTCCTTGATAGAACACCGCCCTGAAAGTTTACAACTTATTTTCCGTGTTCTGAGCCCAGAGGTAACTTTTTTGTATATTCCAGGCATACCATGTTAAAATAGAATGTACTGAAGTATGAAAGTTTAGAGACTTTAAAGGTTTTATTTCTTAGTTATGAAACTCATATGCTATTAATATGTAACATGTGTGTATATACATTTATACATATTGGTATGGCAGACATTAGAAAATTTCATTTTTAAATGAGCAAAGCCACCAAAGGGTTCCCTTCAAAACTGCGGCTTAGATTCGTTACAGTCTTAAACAATGTTTTGCACATTTTTCAAGCATTCCACATTCCATGGACCACTTGAATTCTCAGCCTATTATCATTTCGTTTTGCCCGTTGTTGGAAAACTGACATCTACTCCAAAGAGTGGCAGGTAAGGGCCATTCTTGGTTTTGCCCATTCATAGCCCCTGGTGCTAGTTATTCTGGATTAATCAAAGCAACCTGAACATCTACCTATACAAAAGTCAAACCCCAAAGTGAGGCAGAACCTGATCTCATTTCTGTTAGGTGCCCTGGTGGTTGAGGTGTGAGCCTGATAAGCCAGCATTTGTTTTCTCAGCTGCTCTTACCTTCACTGTTTGTTCAGTAGTCAGGAGAGCCTTCTGAGCTTGGGCACCCAGTGTGCCACCTACCGTCAACAGCTTTGTTGGCTGTGCTCACCTCTTCAACCTTCAGCCCCAGTGCCAATCAAGGAGAACCTGACAGCATAGGAGTCGCATGTCATCCCTCTTGGTTTCAGCCTTCTTGGGGATAGAGGAAGGAAAGTCCTTAAAAATTTTAGACCCCCTACTTGTGCTTTCAGCATGAGTGTTCAAGAAGAGAACAGTACATATTCACACTTGAGAGGAAGCATTCCAAACCAGCCAGAGTGTCTGATAACTTCTCCATGAGAAGGCGCAAGCTATAAACAAAGCCTGCCTCACCAATCCAGAGGACACAGCCATGCCTTACAAATTCCAGAGTAGCTATTCAAAACCTTGACAAGGCCTATAGCTGGAATATGCTGGTGGCCTCCACATTGTGGGAGGCAGAACAAGTCTTAGAATTGTCCTCAGAAGACTTCCATTGATGTGAGACCCCAAGATAAGGGAGGCAGCCAATGTCCTTCACAAGTTTCCAGAAGTTCTTTCGAAACTTCAGGCTGACAAAGGCATAGAGCACAGGGTTAAGGCAGGCACGCAGGTATGCGATAGCCTCTGTCACTACGATGGCGTACTGAAAGCTGGTCATGGCATCATACTCCCACTGTGTGCTGCGGATGAGCTTCACAAGGTTGAAGGGCGTCTGGGTTACCAGGAACACAGCCATCACCAGGAAGATGATCTTTAGAGATCTGTGCTTCTGGAAGCCTCGAGCATGAAGCAGTGTTTTGATTATGACTGAATAGCAGACAATCATGGCGAGCAGTGGCAGGAAGAACCCCAGTGTCATCTGGGTGGCAAGAACCACAGTCGAAATCTCCTCATTATGGTAACCACATATGAGCTTGTCGAGATTGAAGACATTGCCATAGATGATTTGGGGCAAGGAAACCAGCAGGGATATCACCCAGATGAGCAAGGAGGTGACCTTGCCCCAGGTCATCCTCTTGGCTTGCTGGTTGTAGGCCTTGGTGGCCTTAACCACTGCAGTGAAACGATCCACAGTGATGCAGGTGAGGATGAGCATGGATGTGTAGAAGTTTATAGTGTAGATGCCTAGTAGGGTCTTGCACATGGCCTTGCCAAAGACCCACTCACGGATGCCTGCATAGGCCCAGAAGGGCAGAGTGCAGACAAACACCAGGTCAGCCAGGGGCAGGTTCACCAGGAACACATCCGTCAGGCTCTGCAGCCTATGGTAGAAGATGGATATGACCAGCACGAGGGAGTTCCCTACGAGGCCGCCGATGAATACCACCAGGTACGTGCAGGGCAGAAAGACCTTCTTGAACTGCAGGAATTGTTGATGCTCCTCCCGGCTGCTCTCGTAGGAACTGTTATAGTCTTCGTAGTTGTACTCTGCCATGGTGTCTGTTCTAATGAACACCTATGAGTAAGAACCCAGGAATTATATTTGGGGCTGAGGATGCCATTCTCTGTCTTTCTGCTGTCCCATTGACCACATTTAGGGGGGAAATAGTCGTCCCCTAAACCCACCCACTGGGATGTGTAGGAACAACACAGCAACAATATTGAAAATAGCCAATTCTGAGGGGAAATTGCTCAGGCAGGACAAGGACTCTCTATTAGCCTGAAAATTCTCAGGATCTCACCCATCCAGGAGACAACTCATAACTGACCCCTACGTACATTCCATAAAATCCTGTGCTCAAGTATTTTGAGAGCAAAAGTCACCCTGCTGCCAGGTGGGCATAGTGCTCTTTGGAAAAGCAGCATGAGAATGGGTGGTTGAGCTCAGATTATCACTGGTAATCTGAGCTCATCAATGGGAAGCACCTGTTTTCATCTCCCCCTGCCTCACCACAGTTACCCATCCTGAGCCCCATTTCCTAATAAATTGTGAAAGCTAAAGCCAGTGCCCCTACCAGGGGGCTCTACTATCAAGGAGACTCCTGGAGACCACACATGTTTGGGGATGACAAGACTGCTCTGCTGGTAGGCAGTCCTTCCTGCCTTTACTTCCCCTCAATTGCATAGATTTTCAAAGGCTACTAATGGGGAACCAAGGCACAGAAAAGCCCATGGCTGCCCAGCACTTTGGCTGAGCTGGCTTCATGAATAAAGTATTGGGTAGTTCTCCTCACTTCCCAAATAAACCTTCCCCTTCATCATCTAACATAGTTTATGGCATTCCACCATCAGAGCCTCATTTCCTGAAGACTTCTGAGCAAGAAGTCTCTTAAAAGGTAGATTTCTGAGGGGAACGATCCAAGATGGCCGATCGCTAACATCTCAGGATTGCAGCTCTCAGTGAAAGCGCAGAGAACTAGAGGACGCCACACTTTCCGACAAATTCTGGTTGCTGACGGAGCAGAAGATCCCCAGTGGAGGAGTCACACGGGTCGCCAGCCCGACTCTTATGGTCGGCACAGTGGTTTCGCGGGCACCTCGGCGTGGCAGCTCTCGGAGCAGAGTAAATAGGGCTGGCTCCCCTTCTGACCGAGGTTTGGAGGACCCACACGGGTCGCCAGCATGACTCCTGAGGCCAGTGCAGCGGCTGTGACGGCACCTTGGCGCGGCAGCTCTCGCCGCAGAGTAAACGAGACTGGTTCCCCTTCTGACCGAGGTTTGGAGCGCCAGGAAGGCAGAGTCGCCTATTACGGACACAAGAAGGAAGCCAGACAGGAGAATCCTGGGCAGAAAAGCACCATCAGTCTTAACGCCACTGTTCTGGCCCTGAGAACTAACAACTTGGATGTCCAATCAAGAGACCTAATCTGAAAGTTGGTAATTTCAAAGACGACAGGAGGATAAATTTACAATGATGGGAAGAAACCAGCATAAAAAGGCTGAGAATACTCAAAATCAGAACGCCTGTCCCTCTAAAGATGATCACAGTTCCACAACAACAATGGAACAAGGCTTGATGGAGAACGAGTGCATCCCAATAACAGAATCACGCTTCAGGGAATGGATAATAACAAACTTCTGTGAGTTAAAAGAACATGTTGTAGCCCAACATAAAGAAACTAAGAACTTTGAAAAAAGGTTTGATGAAATCCTAATAAGAATAGACAACTTAGAGAGGAATATAAGTGAATTAATGGAACTGAAGAATACAATACAGGAACTCCGAGAAGTATGCACAGGTTTAAACACTCGAATTGTTGAAGTAGAAGAAAGGATATCAGAGGTCAAAGTCCAACTTAATGAAATAAAACAAGAAGACAAGATTAGAGAAAAAAGGATAAAAAAGAATGAGCAAAACTCTCCAAGAAATGTGGGACTATGTGAAAAGACCAAATTTACGTTTGATAGGTGTACCTGAATGCGACGGAGAGAATGAATCCAAGCTGGAAAATACCCTTCAGGATATTATTCAGGAAAATTTTCCTAAACTAGCAAAGCAGGACAATATTCACCCCAGGTAATACAGAGAACACCACAAAGATATTCCTCAAGAAGAGCAACCCCAAGGCACATAATCGTTAGATTCACCAGGGTTGAAACGAAGGAGAAAATACTAAGGGCAGCCAGAGAGAAAGGTCAGGTTACCCACAAAGGCAAGCCTATCAGACTTACAGCAGATCTCTCAGCAGAAACTCTACAAGCCAAAAGAGAGTGGGGGCCAATATTCAACATCCTCAAAGAACAGAACCTTCAGCCCAGAATTTCATATCCAGCCAAACTAAGCTTCGCAACTGAAGGAAAAACAAAATTTTTTATGGACAAGCAAGAACTCAGAGATTTTATTACCACCAGGCCTGCTTTACAAGAGCTTCTGAAAGAAGCATTATACATAGAAAGAAACAACCAGTATTACCCTTTCTAAAAATATACCAAAAAGTAAAGAGCACCAACATAAAGAAGAATTTACATCAACAAATGGATAAAACAGCCAGTTAACATCAAATGGCAGTAACCCTAAATTTAAATCAACTAAATCCCCCAATCAAAAGACACAGCCAAAACACAACGGCATGTTACATCCAGACCTGTTTCACATGCAAGGATACACAAAGACTCAAAGGGATGGAGAAAGATTTACCAACCAAATGGAGAGCAAAAATAAATAAATAAATAAATAAATAAAAAGCAGGAGTTGCAATTCTTGTATCGGATAAAACAGATTTTAAAGCAACAAAGATATAGTGGTAAAAGGATCAATGCAACAACAAGAGCTAACGATCCTAACACCCAGATACATAGAGACTTAGAGTCAATGAGACAGAAAATTAATAAGGATATCAAGGACTCGAACTCAGATCCGGAACAAGTAAACTTAATAAATATTCATAGAGCTCTCCACTTCAAATACACAAAATATACATTCTTGTCAATACCACATCACACTTACTCATAGGTTTAAATGAAACATTGATTGGCCATTATTAATACCCTTTTTTTTTTTTTTTTTCAGAATAAAGCAATATTTCCGTTCACCCTCCCTCTTTCTCTTCCTCTTTCTTCCTCTCCTTTACTCATTTTCTTTTTCTTTCCTTCTCTCAAAAAAAAGAAAAAAAAAAAAAAAAGAAATCAACTTGTAAACCTCTAGATCCAGGTCAGCAATGTCTCTCTCATTGCTTGATTTCCTTCCTTCCCTTCCCTCCCTCCCTCCCTTCCTCCCTCCCCCTTCCTCCCTTCCTTCCTTCCTCCCTCCCTTCTTCCTTCCCTCCCTTCCTGCCTTCCTCCCTTACTCCCAAAAAATAAATAAATAAATTAATTAATTAATAAAAATAAAAAAGGTAGATTTCCCCAAAGGGGAGCCTTGTCTTAGCTTCTGTGATTGGCAGGTTAGGACTTAGGGGACTCCTTTAACAAGCAGAAGACCCAACTGAAATGGGGTACCAGATGGGCTGCATTTCTTACCCAGGGATGTCACTTCTGTCTGACCCTTCCCTCTGCCCTGTGACCCTGCCAAAGACCACGGACAGGACAACGGGTCATGTAACCTATGGTGTGGGAGCAGGAGCAGCTGCAGGAACATCAGCCCATGAGTGCCAGCTTTGCCCTTGCTACTGACCTGCAGATACTCAACATGCAGCAGCTCAGTTCTGGTGACCTGTAGCCATGTCTGGCCAGCACCTCAAGAAGGTGTATGAAGAAGAGCAGGTGTTTGGATAGAATCTCTGCCACGTTTAACAAAGTCAAAATATTGCCTGACCAGACAAGGACATATAAACAGTGAGGTTACCTCTCCTAATCCACTCAAAAACACTTCTGTCCCTGATACTGAGTCCTGACTGGGAGCAGTGTCTCTGATGCTGCTGCTTGCCTCTGTCTTTCCAGGGGCCAAAGTGCCCTTTCTCTCTAGCAAGAAGGATGCTGCCTTTGGGCTAAGACTGCTTAATAAATCATCCTTGCCCTTAGACCACAGTTGTTAGATCTCTAAGGGAGATAAGTCAGCCAGTAGACATCCTGCCCCCCCACAAGCTTTCTGGGGTACTATATTGAGTTATTCAGTAGGTAAGATATTGTGTATGTGTTATTAATTCACACAGGCAAAAACATAGATTTTCATCATTTGAAATATGAAACAGGTGGCTTTGCTCTTAAGAATAATGTCCAGCTCCCCATTATTGCTTGACTTGCTCTTGCCTTTTTTTGATATCCTCCTGTTCCACTTTTGCTGGTCCCTTATGCTGCTATGACACATTTCCTCAAAGGACCTATGCAAATTCATGTGTAAGGATTGGTAAACTTTGTTGTGTAGTAATTGGTAAACAGATTGGGCCTGGACAGTGCTGTGCAAATAGAGTATTAAAAATTACTTTCCCTTCTAGAAGAGGCCAAAAACATTCATTTATTTATCTTCTATAATCAAAATCCTATTTTGATTTCTGCAAATTAAAAAAATACATATACAACTTTGGAAATAGTGTAAAAGTCTGAAAATAAATGAAGCAAATTATAATTCAGACATAGAATATGACTTAAATGTTTAGGAAGTATTTTTAATGATTTTGGGAAATGTAATACAGTTAAATTGCTAAAAACTATAAACACAAAGCAAATATGCAAAGTGTTAGCTATTACTGTTACAACAAAGAGATGTCAAACACACACACACACACGCACACACACACACACACACACACTCCCCTCTGCAATTCTGGGAGTCCATGAACCCCCTGAATCCCTCTGCCATGTATTCAGAACTCATTTTAGAGTTCATGATAAACTATATGATTTTTGACTGTACTTTTAAAAACCTAGAAAAATGATTGCATTTAATTAGCAGTTGGCCTCTAGCTGAGGGAATTATGGGTGACCTATTTCTTCCTTTTTTTTAATAGTTCCCAAAGTTTCTATAGTAGTACATTGATTTATAATGAAAAAAGAACATAAATGATAATCTGAGAAAACAGCCTGTCTTAGGCAAAAGAAATGAAAACAGAAATTATTCGTTGAGCAAATATAGACACTAACTAGATTCTCCTTATCTCCCCAGGTGTATCTGACTGTGCCATTACTAGTAGTACCATCAGCCCACAGGCACTAACCATGTGCCCAGAAACATGTTCACTGTTTCTCCAATTTAACCCATATGGTAGCAAATGGCAGTGATGGAATTCGAACTAAAAGCAGTTGAGCTCCATAGCCTGGCATTTTACACTGTGCCCCACTACAGACAGGAATCTGAAAATACCAACAATACCTGGAGTTAGTCCTCCCTGTCTTCTTTTAAGTATAAAGAGTAAGACAAATGACTCACCAGCAGAAATGCTTGGACAGTTTGTTCCACAGATGAGCTTGCTCACGAAGCAAGGTCTGCCTCTACTTCTGTGATGTGGTTCATGTTTCCGCTGAACCTTTTTTAAGAGCCCTCAGCTGGTTATATACGAGACCCATCCCTACTCCTGTCCTTTAGTTTCAAATCCACATGACCAGCCCTCCCCTGTGTAATGTGTGGGTCAGTCAGAGATGGATGGGTGACTGATACCCCATACCCCCTTCATTCTGCCTCGGGGCTGATTCTTCTGTCAGAGTATGACAGGGGTTTTATTTTTAAATTAAAGGGGAACAATAAGGAAGTTTGGCTCTGGCCATCCACTGAAGATGGTAGCATTGGTACCTTAAAATTACTTCATTCATTAGTCAGACATCTTTTTGGAACAGTTGAGGTCTGGGCCAATGCTGAGTCCATGGCTGGGTTCTGCGTGCACTTGCAGCTCCAGCATATGTGATAGCTGTCTTGCCCCATAGCAGCCCTGCAGTGGATATTATCCCTCTTTTATAGATGAGAACACTGAGGACCGTAGCCAAAATAACAGCCCCAGTCCACACAGCTAGAAACTGGCAAATTGAAGATACACACTTAGGTCTGTGTCATTACCAGACCAATGAACAGGATGATGATGGGTCTGCCAGAGGTCCTGGTGCAGCCCCACCTCCTAAGCCCACACCACTCAGGCCCCTCAGCAGGCAGTGCTCACCCACCTTGCCTAGCCTGGCTGGAATCATCTGGTTTCCTTGGTCTGCCCTCTCTACTGGAATTCCCCAGATGTTGACGACTTTTATCTCAGTACAGTTCTAGTTGTCAGCCTCCGTGATCTAACATTACTGACCCTTCTGGGAAACAACGCTGGAAGGCAGGAATTGGAGACATGTCTGCTTTCCCAGAAGCAGCTGACCTCTTGTGGAGGTGCCTGGTCTCCCTTCTCTGACTATGCACTGCCATTCAGGCTGCTTCTCCCCAGTGCTGTTGCTCTCTCTACCACCTGCTAGGCAGACCTTCTCATGTGGCTCTTCCTAAGGGCAAATGTCAAGCATTGGGAGCAAGGACCAGGAGCAGCCTCAGGATCCAGAGACTAACACTCAGCTCTACTGCAAGCTTGGCCCTATGCTGGATGCTTCTGTGTACAGCCATCTAATCCTAATCACTTACAGACAGGCAAACAGAAGATTAGAGAGATTAGCCCACTTGCCCAAGAAACACATCCCCAGTGGTCACCTAGGACTGTCCGGCTGTAAAGCCAATGCTTCCTGTTCTGCTCTGTGTATGGAGCTGTGATAATAGATGTGAAGACCTCTAGTAGGTTTGCAGGCATTTTTTGAATGAATTAGGTCAGACTATCCTTTCTACCAAACTAGTACAAATGAGTGAGGTATTCCTTATGGGCATGAACCATGAGGCTGCCTAGACTGCATACCAATGGACAGATGGATGCAGGGAGTGGTGAATGAATGAAAAAGGAATAGACTAAGCCAAATAGAGCCCTGCCTTTCTGAAAGAGACCTTTCAAGGCAGGATGGCAATTTAAAGTAACCCTGCCTAATATTTAGGAATCTTTAAGCTTTGAGGGCTGAGTTTTACCCGGGTACAAGTCAACCATGCCATTCAAGACAGGTCTATAGAGCAGAATTAGAATGGCCTGAGCCTCGTCAGATGCCCTTGGCCATGCTATTCTTAGCAAGCTTTTCTACTCCATGGGGAAAACAGGCTGGCACCTAGAGCCCTCCATGACTGTGTATACATGTGAATATGGAAATATGTGTGTTTGAGAAAGGATGGCTTGTTTATCATGGCCATTCTTTAATGGAAACTTCCCTGTAGTACAAAAGACTAGCAAATCAATTTGAGGAGCTCAGCTACTCACAGGTTTGGGGCTAAAATTTTATTTTACAAAATGTCTTTTATTTACTTTACAAAATGCCTTTTATTGTCTGCCAGTTTGTAGTGTTAATTGTTTAAAGGTCATTACTTTTATTTGAAACAAAACTTTAAACTTTTTAAGGGTCAGTACCCAATCATATGTGTCTTAGATTTCCCCAGAAATACCTAAACATTTTCTAAATAAAATTGGGGGAAGAATAAAAGGGAAGCACAGACATACCTGCTGCAGATTTATCCTGGAGGTCAGGCTGTTGGCCTGCTCTCCTTTCCCGAACATTGCCGAGCTGCTAAGTTATCTGTTCCAGGATTCAGACGAGACATTTACTGCTCTGGCGGGAGCAGAGCTACTATGGCTGAGAGGTATTATTGTGGGGGTTGTCAATAAGCAGGAGACTAGGAGAAGGAATCCGCGTATAGAGGTTGACCACCTCCAGCGGAAGAAGGTGAGGTGTAGAAGTGTCTTACCACTAGGAATTACGTATCTGAGTCACGGGCACCAAAGTATGTTAGCAGCAGCAAATCCATGCGGGTCTGCAGCAACTTGAGTCTTGCCTCCTTGGAGGAAAGAATTTGGCCAAGGGGCAAAAGTAAGTTTAAAGCAGAGGGAGAGACTGAGGCAAGTTTTAGAGCAGGAACAAATGGAAGTAAAGTATACTTGGAAGAGGGCGAAGCCGGTGACCTGAGAGATCCAAGTGCCCGGTCCAGCCCTTGAGTTGAGGTTCTTGTACACTGGCATGGTTCCATGCTAGGCTTGTGTTTCTTCTCCTTCGACCCTTCCCTTGGAGCGAGCTCTCTGCAGCCTGGTGGCTTGCCAGCACTAGGGGCTGCATGCTTAGTGTGTTTACTGGAGTTGTATGCATGCTCACCTGAGGTGCTTTTCCCTTATCAGTTGAATGTTTCTAGAGGACTGGTTAAACTCTGCCATTTTGCCTGTTGGGGTTCATGCTTGTGCCCACCTGGCCAGCTCCTGAGATCTTACTAGCAAGCTGCTGATTACCAACTTCAGATGTTTTCTATCTATTGGAAGACTCTTTCTCTGGCTCTGGCTGCAACCAGTTATTTTAGAGACAGTTTAACAATTGCCCGACCATTACTTGATGGTCACCTGACATTCCTGGGGGAGGGAGGCCCTCTCTTGCCCTGCTCATGTCTGCCTAGCTATCTACTCTTAACACTAGGAATTTATAAGCAATGGATTAGCAAAGTAGAATCAAGTTAATACAATAATAATAAATCGATAGCAAAATTAAAAGATGCCCCCAGATCACAGAGTGAATGTGATGTGTGTGGTATGGTTCAGCCCAACCTTCCAAACCTTCTCTGGTGAGTGGAGCCTTCTGCTGTGAGAGGCCCGTGCTGTACCCACACTGACCACAGTGGCGACCAGTCCAGATTGATAACTGAGCACTTGAAATGTGGCTAGTGCAACCAAGGAGCCAAATGTTTAGTTTAATACATGAATTTAAGTTTATATAACCACATATGGCTAGTGGCTATTGTATTGAAGAGTAGTTCTAAACTGAAGTCACCTCCACTTCACGGGAGACTGTTCACAGATGGAGGCTGACCAGAGGGACAAGAGGAGCCCACATAATCAGAAAAAGCAACACTCCTCACTCTGCCGGGCTTAGCAAGGCTGAGGGGAGATGGCGCCCTCTGGGGAAGATTGGCAGCAAGGCACCTTGGGCCCTAGGGGTTTTCCAGGCATCCGTTCCTCCCTCTTCTAGTTTCTAAATAAGCAGAAGATCTGTACCGCAGGCAGTCTGCAGGATTAAAGTTGTGTGGTAATCACATAACAAGCAGGCTGAGGCCATTTGGTTTGTGACAGGGAAGGACTATAGACTCCATTTGTAGAGACCAAGCTGGAGAGGCTCCACTCACACAGAGAGGTGTGGACTCTAGGACTGCAGTGCCGGGGACTGCCTGGTTTGTGCTCAACACTTTATCCTGACTCGCTCCTAATGCGGAAGCCTTGGGTATGTCCTCCTTTGGGAGCATTAGGGACAGAAGAAAACCTTACTCTGAGACAAATAATGTAGACATTCACTAGGCGTGGCCTGTGTGCACAGCAAGCTGCCCGGGCGTTCCTGGGTTTAAGTTGACAGACTGGAATATGTGCTCGAGAGATATTCAGCTCCACTGACCACAGCTCCTGGCAGAAACTGAGAAGGAAAGGGTGGCATGCCATCAGCCAAGCTAGCAGTAGGCTGCCATGACCAGAGCAAGGGGAGGAGGAAGGCTGCGTGGGCAGTGAGTATCTGTTATCTTTGCTGATTCTGCCTAGATAGCAGGGAGAGGAAGCAGCTCTAGTAGGAGGTGGGGCGCCCTCTAGTGATCATGCTTTGGTTGCCATCCTTCTCAAGCTCTTAAATCCCTTGGCATTCTCTGAGTTGCTGGAACATTTTCTAGGGCGTCTCACAGTAAGAAATACATCTTACGTGGCTACCTAGTGTGCATGTGTGTACACATTCGGTCAAAGCAGGCCTCATAAGTACTTACCCTCGTAACATGCAATATACTATCGTATTTTCTATTTTATTCTAAATGTTGGTCATAACCTACTAAATTGATTCACGGCCCAATAAATGGATCGTGACCTGCAGTTTGAAACCCTATTGAGAAGAAAGCCCTCTGCCCTAATTGTTACCTTTGAGACTGCATCACCCACCCATCTCACTCCCACATCACTCATGTAGCGCGTCCGCCAGGGCCAGCAAAGGACTGGGAAACCTGCTCTGTGAATCATCTTACTTGTCCGTCATCCCTGTGGTCAGGGAGGAGAGTGATGGATGAAGAGAGAGGATCATATGTTAGGATATCTTTTATCCTGAATGCAGGAAAATTGGGAGAACCAACTACAGCTTTCAGTCTCTCTCATCCTACATTATTGCTTTATCTCGTTTATGGTATTTGCCTTGGACAAGGATGAAAGCAGGCCTGAGTGACCCTGGCCTGTCTGCTCTGGACCTCTGCTTCCCTGTTATCGAGTGGGTGGTTGCACTGATGTTCCCTGTTTCTGTTCGTCCCAGGGTGAGGGTGGGGGCCTGGAAACCAGTAGCTGGAAAAGCAAAAAGAAGGAGGTGTGAGGCAAGGAGGAGGACAGAGAGGGGGGCTGGGGCCAGGGAGAAAAAGAAACACCAAAGTAACAAAGCATGCCCCCGGTGGCAGCAGGTGCTGCAGCCCGTGTTCTTCCTGCACCTTCCCTGAGAAGAGCACCGGAGGCTGCAGGCAGGAAGCTGCTTACCAGAGCAAGCCCACCTCTTTCTCAGTCAGTGGGCTCCATAAAATGCTACCTCGGAGTCCTTTAAAACGTACAGCCTTTTCAAGACATCAGAACCCAGAGTCTATCTAGTTCCATCTCCTTCCATTTAGAGAAGGGAAACTGGGGTCTCAGGAGGAAAGCGCTCACCATGAGTCACAGTTAATCACAGTGCTGAAGCTGAAACCATGATGGACCCCACCACAGTCATACCACCTTCCCTGCCCTCGGGGGCCACAGAGACCTCCAGCTAGACAGAGCCCCCCCCACTGCTCAGGGCTAGTGGCATTCAGCTCCTGGAAGAACATGGATTGTTTCAGCATTTTGAAAAGAAGCCACACTGAGTGGGAGATCTTCCTCATTAATGCTGGCACAGGAGGGCGAGCCTTTGTTTTGGAACTAGGTTTCCTCTTTGTCAGAACTGGGGAGTGGAGCTGGTTGGGCCCTGAGGCACCTGGGACTGTATAAGCCCCTGGCTGAGCTGAGCCTGGGGTCCCACAGGGAGAGCACTAAGTTGCTGTCAGGGTCTAGTTCTGGCTCCAGCCCTGCCTCTGAGGAACTGCCTGGGCATCTGTGTCCCCATCAGTAAAGTGCAGGGACTGCAATCTGCCAATATGTTCTAAGGATCAGTAATTGAGACAGTGTTAAAAACCTCCCCTGGGTGCCTGTTCTTGTGCCTCAGGGATGGGCCAGAGGCTTTTCAATGGGAAGGCAGGACCCAGTGGTGCTGCTACCTTGGCCCCGTGGCAATAGCTCTGCTGGCGTGGGCTAGGAGAGTGGCTGATTTGTGTTTCCACTCACCCTCTCTACAGCAGGAAGTCTCTTCCCCACAGCTGCTCCAGGGAAACTGCTGTAGCCCTATTGTCTTCTCACTGTCCGCTTGCTTGGCCCTGGCCCCTGCGGCCCTCCCTCTACTCACAAAATCTGCTGGGGCCTCTGTCAGGGCCTCTGCGACTAAAGGATTCTCCATGCATCTGGATTTGGCTACATGACTCCAAGGCTCTGGACCCCAGGATGTGAGACCCTTTGTGTTGATAGCTAAATGTCTGTGTTCTCATTTGTGGCATTTCAGGGACACTACATCAACCTCGCTAACTCCTGAGGACACTGAAGACATGCCCGTGGGGCAGGATGCGGAAATCTGCCTGCTGAAGTCCGGAGAACTAATGTAAGTGGCAGGTGCTGCCTGGGCCCTCCCACATTGGCGTTGGAGGAGCACTGGCCTCTCCAGTGCCAGCACTGGGGACCACCTCGGGGGCTCTGACTTGGACCAGTGGGGCTTCAGTTTATTCTTTTTCTTCAGGTATAGCGTATATACATTAAGATTCAAGCAAGTATACAGTGCCTGAATTTTGATGAATGATACAGTGTAATCACTACCACAGTTAAGATATAGAACAGTTCCCTCACCCTGGAAAGTTCCCCATGCCCCTTTGTAATTATTCCTCCCACACCCCATGTTCTTTTTTCAAAATAACTTTGTTAATTTTCTTATTGTATGAGCAAAACACTTACATTGTAAAAAATGAGGAAAATAGAGATAAGCAAAACATTTTGGCATATAGCCTTCCAGTCTTTTTTATACACATGCATACATATAATTTTTAACACAAAACAAATATTCTAAATCTTATTTTGTAGTCTCTTAAAATTTGCTATAGCGTATTTTTCCCTGTCATCGAGTTCTTTAGTGTTATGTCCACTGGCTGCATAATTGTCATTGAATAGATTCAATCATTCATTCACAGATACTTATTCATTAGCTATGATGTACCAGGTACTGTTTTAAGTGCTTAGAGTATGTCAGTAAACAAAACCAACAAAGACCCACCCCTAACCCTCATCGAGCTTACATTCCAGCAAGAGTTGACAGACGATAAACTATACACGTAATTAAGTAAGTCAATATTGTATCATTGTTACAAGGTGGTGCTTGCTAGGAAAAAGGTAAAGTAGGATGACAGGGAAGGGGAATTTGCCATTTTAAATAGAGTGACACTGAGAAGATAAGACTTGAAGGAGGCGAAGGAGTTGCCAGGCATATATCTGAGGGAATAGCATTTCAGGCAGAGGGAACAGGCAGCACAAAGGCCCTGACATGGTGCTTGGCATCTGGCATGTTCAGGGACTGAGAAAAGGGCCAGTGTGCCTGCAGCAGAGAGAAGCAGGAGGCGGATTCAGAGTGGGAATGAGGGTCTCAGCACACAGGGCCTTGTTGGCCATTGTAAGGACTTTGACTTTGAATCAGAGGGAAATGGGACCCCCCAAATGAGGTTTGTAGCATTAAGAGTGATTCAGCCTAATTTATGTATGAAAAAGGATCATTCTGGTTACCATGTGGAGAATAGATGATGGAGGGGCAAGAGCAGAAGAGGGGAGAACAGTTGGGAGGGTATTAGAGGAATCCTTGTTCCTTGGACCAAGTGTTGGCAGAGAGGACAAGGGCAAATTCTGGGCCTATTTTGAAGGTGGTGCAGACAGAATTTCCTGAAGGGTTTGATGTGGTTGTGAGAGAATAGATAACGCATTCCAGCAGTTCTCAGGTGACCCTGGACCACACTCGGACAGATGCTATGTTGAATTATGGGGTAGACCGAGCAGGAAGAATTAAGTAGCCCCCTCACAAGCCTTTGATTCTGGGGAGTATGAAGTGTCAGGGCCACCCTTTCTGGAGAGCATCTTGGCTGCAGGATGTACCAAAAGTTCAAGAATTGCATTTTCTCTGTGATGTAATAAGCCTACATCTGGGAAATAATGACTAGATGTGCAAAGATAAAGCTACCAAAATGTCCCTTGCATGCTATTCACAGCAGTGACAATTAGAAATAGTGAAAGAGAACTTGAATGGTTGTGAATGGCCGTTGAATTTTGTCAGATTTTTTCTGTGTCAGTTGATAAGATCATAGACTTTTTCTTCCTTAGCTTGTTGATATGATGGATTGCATTGATTGACTTTCAGATATTGAACCAGCCTGCGTACCTGGGGTAAATCCCACTGGCCGTGGTGTATAATTCTTTTCACACACTGCTGGATTTGACAAAATGTCTAAAGGATGTTTTGCCAGATACAGAATTCACAGTTGACAGTTCTTTTCTTTCAGCGTTTGAAATATATGTGCCGCTACCTCCTCTGGCCTCCATGGTTTTAAATGAGAAGTCCCCTGTCACTCAAATTGCTATTCCCCCATAGATAATGTTATTTCTCTCTACCTGCTTTCAAGCTTTTTGTTTGTCTTTTTAATTTTTTTTAACTTTTTAATTGTTTATTATTTTATTATACTTTAAGTCCTGGGGTACATGTGCAGAATGTGCAGGTTTGTTACATAGGTATACACGTGCCATGGTGGTTTGCTGCATCCATCACCCCATCATCTACATTAGGTATTTCTCCTAATGCTATCCTAACTCCCCACTCCCTTCCAACCCTCCCTTAGCCCCCCACTCCCCCCGACAGGCCCCAGTGTGTGATGTTCCCCTCCCTGTGTCCATGTGTTCTCATTGTTCAACACCCACTTATGAGTGAGAACATGCGATGTTTGGTTTTCTGTTCTTGTGTCAGTTTGCTGAGAACGATGGTTTCCAGCTTTATCCATGTCCCTGCAAAGGACATTTGGGCAAAGAGTTCATGACTAAAACACTAAAAGCAATGGCAACAAAAGTCAAAATAGACAAATGGGATCTAATTAAACTAAAGAGCTTCTGCACAGCAAAAGAAACTATCATTGGAGTGAACTGGCAACCAACAGAATGGGAAAAAAATTTTGCGATCTACCCGTCTGACAAAGGGGTAACATCTAGAATCTACAAAGGACTTAAATAAATTTACAAGAAAAAAAACCTCATCAAAAAGTGGGTGAAGGATATGAATAGACACTTTTCAAAAGAAGACATACATGAGGCCAACAACCATATGAAAAAAAGCTCATCATCACTGGTCATTATAGAAATGCAAATCAAAACTACATTGAGATACCATCTCACGCCAGTTAGAATGGCGACCATTAGAAAATCTGGAGACAACAGATGCTGGAAAGGATGTGGAGAAATGGGAACACTTTTACACTCTTGGTGGGAGTGTAAATTAGTTCAACCATTGTGGAAGACAGTGTGGCGATTCCTCAAGGACCTAGAAATAGAAATACTATTTGACCCGGCAGTCCCATTACTGGGTATAATAAACCCAAAGGGTTATAAATCATTCTATTATTAAGGCACATGCACACGTATGTTCTTTGTCTTTTGTTCTTAGAAGCTTAATTATGATGGGGCTTGGTGTGAATTTCTTTGGGTTTTCCCTATTTGGGGTACACTCAGCTCTCGAATCTCTAGGCTTATGCCTGTTGCCATATTTGGAAAATATTTTTGAATATTTCGAATAGTTTTCAGATGCACTCTATTTTCCCTCTCCATTTGGGGCGCCAGTGACACAAATGTGAGATCTTTCGTCCTTGTCTCGCAGGTCTCTGAGACTCTGTTCTTTTTCCTGGCACCCCGCCTCCCAATTCACTTTTTCCTGTGTTGTTCAGATTGAGGAATTTCTGTTTTTCTCTCTTCAAGTATAACTGTCATCTTCATTCAGCTATTGAGTATCCAGTGATTTTTTTAACTTTAGTTATAATTATTTAGTTCTAAAATTTCCATTTGGTTCTTTTTTATATCTTCTGTTTCTTTCGTGTGGTTTTTCTACTTTTTTTATTGTTTCAAGAACATTTAAAATTGTTGTTGAAGCATTTTATCATGGCTGCTTTAAAAGCCTTGACAGATAAATCCAGCATCTGATTGACGTCAGTCTCGGCTTCTGTCGATTGTCCTTCCTCATGTACGCTGTGATTTTCCTGGCTCTTAGGATAACGAGTGTCTTCTTGTGATGTGTAGGTGAGGGGCTCAGAGATGCTAAGCTGTTGTGATTTTCCTCGTGTTCTGGGGGTCCTCAGTCACTCCGCCTTCCTTCTCCTGCCCTTCACTTTTACTGCAACTGCTGAATCAGTATTTTCAGGTTTTTAGTGGCAGTTAATGGGAAAGAACAGGGAGATGTTTGAAATCATGTATAATAAAACTTTTTAAAAACCTGCCCTCAAGTAAAGGGATGAGGAAAGTTAGGAGAGTTAGAATAATTAGAACACATCCCACCTGATTTTGGTAAGCAAAAAAAAAAAAAAAAAAGGAAATTACAAAAAGGAATAATTAGAACACACAGATCCAAGGCAAATCCTTTTCACATTTGTGACATGAGCCTTATGGACAATAGGCGTCTTAAGATTACATTATATTGGAGCAAACCCTTGATTTGTTTTTGTTAAGCTCTCCTTTGGAGAGGCTGAGTATTGTCCTTGTCACTGAATAGATGATGTCTAGAATACATGATTGGGGTACAATCCAAATACCTGGATGCCAGGGGAAAATTCTGGAGCATAAAATTGTAAAATGCTCTAGCATCAATGGGGCATGATATCAAGTAAATGACTTTTTTTGTGGTAATATGGTAAGATTTCCACATTATGAGAAAGGTGTCTTTTCCAGAATGGACCCCCACGCCCGCCCTCAGATTCTTGAAAATTGTAAATATTGGTCGAGGGCTCTTAATCAGAAATAAAACCTAGCACACAGAGACGTATTATGTTGAATTGAATTGTCCCAAAGGTGAGTATTGGAGCTGTTCTTTAAAGATTCTGGTTTTGAAATCGTTTCTTGCCCTTCTCATTAGCTTTGGGGAGTCTGTCCATTCATCTCCACAGCTCTGGAGGCAGATGAGCCCTCAGCACCACCACTTGCTGTACAGTCTTGGGCAAGTTCCCTAACCTCTTTGAACTTGAGTTCCCGCCCCTGTGTCAAAGGGGACAGTAATACATTTTCTCCACAAAGGCAGTTGGTATGGTAGAAAGATGATGGCTTTGGCTCAGACCTGTGTGAACCTGGACTGAATTTCTTAATCTGTTTGCATCTTAGTTTCCTCTTCTGTAGAATGGCAACAGTGATGCCTTCCTCACGGAGCCAGTGCAGTAACACGTGAAATTGTTGAGCATAGGGCATGGCCTATGGTGGCTGCCACCTTCCCATTTCACAGTTGAGAAACTGAGGCTCAGAATGAGTTGACTCACCCAAGGCCACACCGCTCCTAAGTTGCAGTTCTGCCCTGGAGGCCCTGTCTCCATGATTGGTAACTAACCTACCTGCCTTGGGAGTTGCACAGTGTAGAAGGGGTACCACTCTGTCTGGAAGGGGCCCCGAGGAGCAAGCTCCCTGGGTTCATCTTATAATCTAGGCCTGCAGCAGTCTTGAGGCAGGCCTGGTTGTCCTGTTTGGCAGATGAGGAAACTGAGGCTTATGAAAGGGTACGCCCTGCAGCAGGGATGCAGTTTGGCCACTCACCTCACATTCCTCATGTCATACTCTGGGTCCAGCAGAGAGGAACTCACTGTCAGTGAACCCTGTAAACTTCTTGAAGAAGCTTTTATCTACCCAGGGAGAGTAAGAACAAGCTTCTCTTCCCAAAATCATTGTATCACTTCCACCACCCCTGCATTATAAAGAGTATGGGATGTTGGCATTTGAGGAAAGGTCAGGGTGCCCATGTGGAATCTTACAATGGATGCGAGATGCACCTGAGAAGAGGGACTATATCTAAAGGGCAGGAGGCTTGTGCTGATGAGGTGAAAAGGGTGAGGCAGGGAATTGGAAGGAGAAATGACAGAGAGAAAACAGACAGCTGAGCAGCAGGGCACCTTCAAGAGAGCAGCAGAAAGCTGCACCTCGGCACTCGCTTCCTGTCCACGAGGGACGTGGAGCGGGTCAGGCTATCCTCAATTCCTTAGTTCCCGTGGGCTTTCAGCTCCACACAGGCAAGGATATCATCTCTATTTTTTACTGCTGTGTCCTCAGTGCCTAGAACTATGCCAGGCGTGTAGTAAGCACTCGGGAAACATTTGTTGGAGTGAGCTGCCTGTCCCATACTTAAGCATGTGGCCAGGGTTACCCGGCGCTTGTCCTCTCAAGAGCCTCTGAAGTCTCCAGCCACCTCTGAGCCACAGATGACCTGGCCAGTGGACACAAACACTTTGCCCAGTCAATCAGGTCCTTCTCTGTATTTTTATTTTAGGATCAAGGTACCCCTCACAGTGGAAGAGATCGCGAGCTTCGGGGAGGGCAGCAGGGAGCTGTTTGTGAGGTCCAGCACCTACAGCCTGATCCCCATCACTGTGACCGAGGCAGGCCTCACCATCAGCTGGGTCTTCTCCTCCGACCCCAAGAGCATCTCCTTCAGCGTGGTCTTCCAGGAGGCCGAGGACACACCACTGGATGAGTGTAAGGTATGGCTGGGCTCCCTGCCTGTGGGTTCCTTCACACATCTGGGTACTTGGGCAGGCCTTTTCCAAAGCAGGGCAGTGGCCATCCTACCCTCTCCTGGGCAGGCCTCACCTGGAATGTTCTGGGCCGTGTCATGCAGAGAAGGTAGAGAACCTGGGCCTTGTCCAGTTTGGGGAGAAAAAGACCCAGAGGTTCTGGAGAGCTGTTTTCAAATGTCTGAAGGTCACACTGTCAGACACAGGTAGTCTACCCTTGGGATAGACGGGTAGGTGAAAGAGGAATACAGACATATGACTCAATTTAAGGATCATTTTCTAATAGAACTGTGCAAAGCAGGAATGGGTCACCATCTCTCTTCCTCTGGTTTTTAGCTTAGGGTGTTCAGCATCTCACCTGGAAGGGTATCAGCAGAGACAACTCCAGTGTCACTTGGGTGGTCGAGCTTGAAATCTTGGTGGCAGGTATCAATTCACAAATTCCTAAGACATTCTAGGCATGGAGTGTTGACAGTACCAGGACTGTAGTTCTCAACCTTGGCTGCAAATTAGAAACACCTAGAGAGCTTTTAAAAACTCTACTCCTGAGGCCACACCCTGACCACTAAGTTAGAGTCTCTAGGGGTGGGATCCAGGCATCTCCAAGTGATTCCAATGAGCGGCCCAAGTTGAGAACCACTGGTGTAGATTAGGGGTTGAAGCCAGAGTAGAAAGGATGGAATCCAGACCACAGGGACAGAGGTTGGGCAGGGCTCCATGGGTGGCTGATTCAGTACGAGGCAAGGAGGAGGGAGGCCCATGCCTGGGGTCTGAATTCCATGCCTGCATCTCTACAGAGAAAGGGTGTAGAGCAATATTGGAAGGAGAGCCAGTTTGGATGGGAACAAAAGTTCCACTTGAATTATTCTGAGTGGAAGGAATGGTAAAAGCAGTTGGGCCTGCTGGACTGGAGCTGAAAGGGAAGCCTAGCCTGGGAATACGACTGCAGAAATCTCCATTTCACAAGAATTGCAAGGATCAAGATAGAGAAAAGTAAGCTGAAGTCATGTGAAACGAGATCTGTGAAGTCTTTGCAGAACATCTGTTCGTCCCTTGTGTGTTTGGTCTACTGGGTGAGGCTGAGGGATGAGGAAGGCCCAGAGCAGGAGAGCCCAGCTAGGAGGCACAGTGGGCCACACAGCAGTTCCTTCTCTGGTGCTGGCATCCCGTAGAGGAACAAGTACCCATTTGGGTTTGCTCTCCTGCCATCCCGCCCTGTTGGAATCTGCCCATTGCAAGGATCACTTTTGTTATTTCTCTGCTTTTCAGACTCACTCTCAAAATGTAACTCTACTCCCTTGGGTTGGCCTTGCTTATTGGAGTCTTGTGTTCTCTCATTTAAAACTGCTCTGCCCATCTTATCCTTTTGGGACTTACAGCCAGCTCCCCATACCTGCCTCCGGAGCCCTTCCTTCTTGAGTGATTCTGAGCCTCCATCAGGAGGAGGTCCTGGCGCAGCCAGCATGCCTGTCAGCTCCACACTGACAAACGGCAGCGCTGCCAAGAGCTGCCCTTGCCTCTCACCCTCACGTTCCTCAGCCCTGCCGTGCCCCCAGCCCTGAGTCCACCCAGATCAGACACCGTGAGTGTTTGTGCAGGGAGGGAAGGGACAAAATCAGGGATCCAGGCCTTTGCTGTTCTGCCTGCCCACGTGTGGGTGGGCTGTGGGCCTCTCCCCTTGCTCAGTCCCTACCCACCAATTCTTCAGCAGCCTGGGGTTCCTGTGTGGGTCTACCAGGAAACAGGAGCTTGGGGACCTACTGAGCCTTCCTCATCTCTAGCTTCCAGGGGGCCCCACTGCCTTTCCCCACAGTGACGCCAGGGGGCAGAAGGGGCCCCTGTACAGGGTGCTCAGGTGCTTCTCTGCCTTCACAGGCCACTGTCACCAGCCACAGATGGGGGTGGCTGTTTTCTCTGCCTGAGGTCCCCAAAGAAACCAAGGCCAGAGAAGCCTGTTTCCAGACATGTGCCCTCAATATCTATCCCAGGGACCCTCCAGGTGCTCTCCTGACCAGCCTGGGGCGTATAGGAAATGACAGGTGCAGTGCAAATTGCAGCACTCAGGCTTCATGACTATGGAGGTACAGACACAAGGAACTGTGCTGTGTGTTTGTAAACTATTGATAACCATGTATTGGGTGTCTGCTGTATACTGGACTCTGTAGGCCCCACAGGGGATAGAGAGAGATGAAGGAAGTGAGATACCATCTCAAAAAAAAAAGGAAAAAAATGTTGGTTGGTTGGCTGGTTGGCTCTGCCTTATCTCTTAGCATATTTTCAGTTTTAAAATGAGGCCTGTATATTAGCTTGCAAGCAGATTGAAGAGCCTGCCCTCGTGGGGAAGAAGTGAGCCATTCAAAGACCTCCCCCACCAACCCTGGCCCTGTCCAGCACATACCATTTGTACAGATTTTCTCTCTGACAGTGAGGCCCTTCAAAAATGAACTGGAAAAAAAGTCAGTATCAATGTCTCCTGGGACTAATTTCTCATTTTCAGGGAAGGCAGAGAGTGAACAGGAGGCTGAGGCTCAGGCATGGGACGATGAAAGGGTGCTGGAGCGCATGGACCAACCAGGGCACAGCTAGCAGAGAGGCCTAGGTGGAGCCAGGGGTGTTGAGCCTAGAGGAGAGTGGGCCTAGCAGCTTTGTGCCTGGAAGGTTGTCAACTGGAAGGAGGACTCAGCCTGTGCTGTGAGACCCAAGGGCAGCACCAAGACCAACAGGAGACAGCCGGACAGATGGATCTTACCTAGACTAAGCTTCACATCCTGAAGCCAGAAAGGGGCCTCTCCTTTATAGTCCATGGAATGTTCTAGCATCTTCTCTGTTCAAGGCTAGGGGATCACTCCTTAAGTGTGCTGACCAGGTCATGATTCTGGATGAAACTTACAGCCACGAGTCATCATCAGACTCAGGGTGTGGGATGGCACTGGCCACTACTGGGGGCTGGTCCTAGCTCCAGCCCTGCTTGGCTGTGACCTCAGGGAACACACTCAGCCTCCTCCCCCAAAATAAAGGGTCTGCCCTGAGGATGCCGAGGGCCCTCTCAGTCTCTGATGTTTTGCATATCTGCTTTCCTTCCCAGGTCCTCATTCCTACGACCCGATGCAACTCCCACAAGGAGAACATCCAGGGCCAGCTCAAGGTTCGCACGCCTGGTATCTACATGCTCATCTTTGACAACACCTTCTCAAGGTAGGGCCACCTCAGGCATCAGCTCCATGTCTCCAGGCCTCTCTGCCACCTCTTCTCAAGAGCAGAGGTGGACACTCAAAACCAATTATTTGTCGATGACTTAATATTCATCATTCTTTGACTGTTGACTCCTCTCCCATGGTGTTGCATGTTGGTTAAGAGATTTTGTTGCACACAGGCTCATGCTTGCGGAGTCTCAGCCATGTCACTGCTGAGGGTCAGAGGTGTGACACTCCTAAGTCACACAGCTAGGGCTGGAGCCGAATCTGAACCAGGTGGCCCAGCCAGTCTGAACTCTTTAATAACCAAGGTGTCCTTTCCCTCTCTCTGATGTTGATTCCCACTGCCCTGCCACTGCCTTGCCCAAAGAAGGGGCTTAGAAAATACGGTGAAGGACTGAATGAATGAATGAATGAATGAGAAAGGGAGAAATGAAAGAAGGAAGGACAGAGCTTGAGATAAGCAGAGACTGCCTAAGACTGCACGGCAAAGGCCCTAGCAGTGTGGCGGGAGCGGCAGGTGCCATCTCTGGGAAGCACTCTGAGGACCAGCTAAGGTCCAGGAGTGAATAGTTTAGGGGATAGCGGAGAGGCTGGGCAGGAGAATGGGAATAGAGGGTGTTGAGTCCAGAGAGACAGCTGGGAGGGGAGCGGAGAGAGGACCGACATTAACTGAGCATCTGCCAAGTGCGTGGACAAGGGTGGTTAGGATTGCTGGGCACCTGCCCCTGTTTATGTCTTCTGCTTCAGCACAGACCCCTTAAGTGGAGCCGGCTCTTTAGAGAGACCTGCCTCATCTGTTTCCAGCCACATCCTCTCTGAGCAGGACCCTGGGCTACAGGTCACATCCCAAGCATGGGTACTTGGCTCTCAGCAGAATAACCGAGGAAAACTGTGTCATCCCCTCACCACCTCCAGGCTTTGAACTACCAGGGCTTGTGGCCGAGAGCGCCCACCTCAGGAGGGGATGGAAGATGAACTTCCCACCTTACCCCCTCCTGCTCCTGCCTACACTCCCCAGTGGAAATGAAAGCACCCCTGGAGTTAGCAGGACCTCATGGCATAGGTCTAGCATGGCCAGAGAGCTCTCTTTGGAGCCACTCCCCACCCCAAGAGTGGACATGAACCCCAGCCCCTCCTGAACAGGATAGGGCAGTGGTTGGGGAACACCAGGCCCAAGCTCTGCTCTTCCGCCAGTGGCCCTTAGTTGAGTCTCCATTTCCTCCTCTGCAGTGGCAGCCACACCACGCATTGATGGAGAGATGGAGGAGAGGTGTGATGAGGGCAGAGCACCATCCCAAGCCCAAGCAGGCTCCCAGTTACCCCTGGAGGTGGCCATGGTGCTGTGACAAACTCTGAACTTGGCCCACTGAGGTCATCTCAGGGGTCTACTTGAGATTTCCAAGCTATGGATGTCAGAACTGAGTTAGCTGCCAAGTCGGAAAAAATCTATGCTGGCCTCCGCCATGTGCCTCCTCCCATTGCCTGCTCTTTATACCCCAGTACACACACTGTGCAGTCCCCACCTCTAGCTGCTTCAGAGCAGTCAGGTGAGGGAGGTGGCATTCACAGCCTGCGACCAAAAGAGCATTTCTGCACCCAAGCCTCAGGAGAGTCCATGGTGATGTCCTGAGACCCTCTGACCCTCACAGGGAGAGATCCCCACTAGACAGACAGGAAACAGGGCACGTAGTTCCAGCACCCACACAACCAGGTCACTTCAGTGACTGCAGAGGCCTCAGCAGCAGCTGCCACCCCTTGGACTTTCAGCTCTCAAGTAACGCCCTCCCTTTCCATTTCTGTTTCCTTAGGTTTGTCTCTAAAAAGGTATTGTATCACTTGACGGTTGATCGGCCTGTGATCTACGATGGAAGTGATTTCCTGTAGCTTCAGCACCTCAGTAGCTTCACTTCTTCCACAGGAAACACTACTCTTCCTCACCTGTCACATAAAGCATTTTTTTACAAAGTCAGCTGCTCCAAACTCATCAACTCTGCCCCTCTGGAAGAGAGGCCCCTGGGCTGCCCCTCAGAGGTGGTGTCTGGGGAGCACTTTGTGCTCAGCACGATGCACCAGTCACTCTTAGCCCCCGATGCTTTGAAGGGCTCAGGCAGTGTTTCCGTTAAGTAGTAGATCTCTATCCAGCTGTTCTCATGAACATCCAAAGGGATGCTCTGCCAAAGGCTTAAATACCCAGGAGACCATCGGCCTCTCCTGGGAGCACAGTTGGCTCCAGGCCTCCTGTGG